>NW_004955430.1:3450150-3484566 GCF_000276665.1 Chinchilla lanigera
GGAGGGACCAAGCCAATTCTCCTTTGCAGCAAAAAAATTGCATGTATATATTACTAAGATAATATATACATCTGATTTTATTTTTTAAAAAAAGTTTATTTTGCTCCGTTTTTGAAAAAGAGTGTGGGTGGAGAGCGGTTTTTATAAATTATCCTTATTTTCTGTTATTTGTCCCTGTCCCTCCCCACCCCCTGCTGAAGCGAGAATAAGGGCAGGGACCGCGGCTCCTACCTATCTGTAACCCCCTCAACCCATTCCTCCCCCGCCCTAACGCCCAGCACAGTGCCCTGCACACAGTAGGCGCTCAATAAATGTTCGTGGATGATGATGATGATGATGATGAAAAAAATGCAGCATCAACGGCAGCAGCAAGCGGACCACGCGAACGGTGAGCAGCCAGAGCCTGGGCACCCGCTGCCGAATCTAATCCTTGTCATGGTCCTCCTCTTCCCACCCCCTGTTCCTTCTCACTGCCCCCACCCCCACCTCGGAGGCGCTGGGTGGGTTGAGGGGGTTGGAGAGGATGCTTCCAGTTCGGTGTCATCGGTACGGAAAGGGACGATGCGTGACAGCCACTCGGTTCTCTCCTTCAGGCCCTGAATGTCAGAGTTATTCTGCATTTGTGGGGTGGGGGCGGCCGTTGAGTATGTGGGGTGCTGTGCAGCCAGAGGGGTGGCGAGTGGAGGTGTTTCGGGTTCAGTGTCCTCGGGCTCAACTTTCCTCCAGCGCCCCCAGAGACGGAAGGGGGGCTGTTCGTGTTCAGCCCGAGCCCCTTTCCAGCTTCTCCTCGCCTTCCCCTCCTCCCTCCGTCCCCTGGTTGACTAGGAAGAAGGTCTCTGGTGCCATCCCGGAAAATTCTGGGATTGTCCATTTTTGCCCTTCGCGCCAGTGGGTGAAGCGTACACAGCCTCCTGTAGTGGGGGAGGCCGGGTCTTGGAATCTGGGAGAAGGGGGTCGGGTGGAGCGCCTGTTCCTGCTCCCAGCACCTCCCGTGCACACGTCGTCGGTAACCTAGCAATGCCCGGGAAGTCGCTGCCGCTGTGGGGCTGTCAGCCCCATCCTCGGCCCCAGCACCACGTGCAGTTTCCATGCCTGCCCGGGCTGGGTCGAGTGAGGCTGGAGCAGCTACTGGCCAGCCGGCTCCCTCACCTCCCCCGCCCCCCCAGGTGGCTGGCGCCCCCAGCCCGGGTAGGCTGGAAGCCTTTCCGGGTGAGCGCTCCCCAAGGGAAAAGCTTGGCACGACTCATCCCTGGGCTCCGATTGTCTGCTGCCCGCCTGCTTTGCTCCCTTCTCAGGCTTGCTAGGCAGGCAGACCTGTGCTTGCTTTGGCTCTTTACTTAGCCATGATTGGTTTTGCAAATGCCCATCCCACTACCTCTCTGCCACCTCTCTCACTTTGACTTTTGTCTGAGCAAGGAGGCTGGGGGACCTGCCTGGGAATGGCCTGACCCAAAGTGTCGGGGGCTTCTCACACAGAGGTCCCGTGGGATTTCTGCCTTGCGTGCACCTGGGTGCCAGCCTACTCTTGAGATGGTTCTTGCTGGGCCCTGGGAGCCCCAGGCATTATCCATTATGTCTGTCCTAGGTGTAGGGGTGCAGGCATACTGTCTGGATGCTGGCTTGGCGGCGGCGGCTGCTGCTGCTGCTGTTGCTGCTGCAATTTAAAATGCAAAAAAGCCCTAAAGATGTTTTCTGTTTTCGGAAGCTTGTGGAGGAAATGAGTCCCAAGCATCATGAATTTTCATTTGCAAGAAGTGTCAGTATATAATCTAGATATTTGTTATGGGGCTTTTGGTATTGCCCGGTGCAAGTGAAATTTTTTTTTTTTCTCCATGCTGGAAAAAATGTATTTGTGACTGGAAAGATGTTGGAGTAACACCCTGAAGATGATTAAGACTATTGAATTATTGGCACTGTTTTTTCGTGTATGTGTGTGTGTGTGTGTGTGTGTGTGTGTGTGTGTGTGTGATGGTGGTAATTATTTTAGAGAAAAACTGTTCTACATATGTGTTAACTCATAAGAGATACATGGATTTTTAGAGTCAGAAAAGATGAAGAATAAATGTGGCAGTGACCTAAGCTTGTCAGAAGAAATACAGTA
The DNA here is from genome assembly GCF_000276665.1 of Chinchilla lanigera. NCBI lineage: Eukaryota > Metazoa > Chordata > Mammalia > Rodentia > Chinchillidae > Chinchilla > Chinchilla lanigera. The sequence goes on from NW_004955430.1 coordinate 3,452,252, forward strand.
AAAGACATGGATGTGAGGGGGTACTAACCTGTTTGGGTATAGAGCAGTAATAATCCTGTGTGATTAGTGTTTACAGCAGAACTCTATGGACTTTTCTTGCTGCTTTGTCTGACCAAACCCCTGATTTTGAAAAATAGGACATGAGATTCAAAATGGGCACATAGGAACGATTTCCCTTGTTATGGATGGGAGACAACCTTTGCATTTTTCTGCATCTACTGAATTGCAATTTTTTTAAAATCATTCTTTTTCTTCTTCACAGAGGCAAACTATGCAAGAGGCACCAGATTCCCTCTTTCTGGTGAAGGACCAACTTCTCAGCCGAATAGCTCCAAGCAAACTGTCCTGTCTTGGCAAGCTGCAATCGATGCTGCTAGACAGGCCAAGGCTGCCCAAACTATGAGCACCTCCGCGCCCCCACCTGTAGGATCTCTCTCCCAAAGAAAACGTCAGCAATACGCCAAGAGCAAAAAACAGGGTAACTCGTCCAACAGCCGACCTGCCCGTGCCCTTTTCTGTTTATCACTCAATAACCCCATCCGAAGAGCCTGCATTAGTATAGTGGAATGGAAGTATCCTTTTTTGGTGGGGGGGAGTCTTTTCTCATTTTCTGTCTTACCGTCTGTTCTTTAAAAGGATTTGCTTTCGGAAATGACACAAAGCTGTAACAGTCTGGAATGAGAAGCTGTATATCAGGGGTTTCATGGTATGTAACTTCTGTATCTCCTCAGATTGCAGAGGGGTTGCTCTGAGGGGATACATATTTACTGCGCGCGCGTGTGTGTGTGTGTGTGTGTGTGTGTGTGTGTGTGTGTATGGCGTTGGGGAGAGTGCAGCCTGAAACTTCAAAGTGGTAGAGAGTTAAAATATAAGACTAACCTTTGGTCATTGGATATTGGATGGTTAGTTTTAAATCCACTTTTGTTCTTGGGCAGTGGTATGCATTAAACCTGTTGCAGATGAGGTGTGCTGATTTAAAAAAAAAGGCTGAGACGGTGTACTAAGACTGTACTAGGAGTGACCTTTAGTGGAATCTTTTCATTCTGATGTTTGAAATTTGCTTCTGCAACTACAGTTAATGCTAAGTTTGCTTCTAGCTTGACATTTGGTGATTCTAATTGTTCAGGTAGCTGCAAATGGGAACATTTGCTTCAGAGGGAGGGAGTATATTTTATTTATTTATTTGTCTTCTCAGTGCCATGACTTTCTGGAATTTCCTTTTGACAAGTTGCAAAAAAGCATTTGAAACATGAGCATGAGGAAGCTATGCAGGAACAAGCCTCTTCCTCCTGAGTCCTTTTGGGTTATAGAACAGTTCTCCTGGTAAAGGAATTTACAGTTGCTGCCTTTATAAAAAAAATGTCCGCCTATGTCCTTGGACTGAAGTTACCTCTCAGGGTGTCTCCTTTTTTAAAAAATGAGCTCCAAATGCACCAGGATGGTAGTCATGTTCTAGATCTTGGAAAACTATCCTGCTTGTACTCCTTGTTAGAATCTGGAGACCATCCTTCAGAAAAGGTGGATGAAAGCCTTCTTTTTGAGCAACTACCTTTCTAATTAGTTAGTTGACTCACTGGCCTGAGTAAAATAAAGCATTTCTTTTCTCTAGAAGGGTTTTTGGGGCTGATAGGGGCCTTAGAGCTGTTCCTAACCATGAATAGGAGTATGAACTGGGTGTCTCCCATGAGACCCAGAAAGATAGGCCATGTTATAAGTAGGTATTGGTAGCCATCTAGAAGGTGGGGCTGGAACCCCCTACTAATTTGTGTACCCAGATAGATGGTTATTTATATGCCCTTTTAGGGCGGCAGTTTTCTCTGCTCGTGGGCAGAAGTTAAAATGAGGCAAGTGTCTAGAAAGGTTTTGGAGAGAGCAGCTGAATGCTGGGGTAGAATTTGAAGGGTTTTCATGGGCCTTTTCTTTTTAGAACAGATGTCTCTTCTCTAGAGTGAGTTATGGTGTCTCTCACATAGCTGTGATTGCGTGTGTGTGTGTGTGTATGTGTTCGTGTTCTCTTTAAGTTCTTCTCTAGTCTGTGGATCGGGCCAGGAGGGAGCTAGAATTTAGAGGTGCCTCAGTGGCCTCACTGCAGTCATGAGCAGCAGCTGCACGTGACAGAAAGATCTTCTCTTCCTTAGATTGGCTTGACGTGCCTCTGAGACTTCTCAGTGTGGTCATTAATTTTATTTGGAGTGAGGTGGGAGGCCCAGTGCTGAGTCTCTTTGTGCACAGTAATTTGTACATAGCAATTTCTGTGTACAAAATGAATTCCTGGATCACTCTGCTGGCTCCCTTTCCTAAGTTGCCAGACACATGTGTACAGGAAACAGGGCATGTGGCTGCCAGTTCAGGGAGAAGTCTACTTATAAGTGGGGCAGTTTGTAGAATGGGAAGTTATTAAATCATATGTGATCTGTTTGTTTTTTGAAACGATAATTCCATTCCCTTTCAGGGAGCAGGGTACAGAAATTCTCTCCAAGCCAGAGCTTGTCAGGCCCAGTCAGCACAGGAAGAATGAGTCTAGCTTGTTTTTACGAACAGGCAAGGCAGAAAGTCCTCTGCAGAGATAGAATGAGAGGTGTTCACCTTAACAGAAGAAATTGCTAGGATCAGAACTGCCTGTATCTTGTGGCAGTGAGTTGGTATCCACAGATGTCTGTAAACTAAATTTGGACCAACATAAAGAAAAAAATACTATGCTTAGCTTTCCTGAACAATGTCAGTATTTTTCAGATCTGTAGTTTATAAGTATTAGGAAATCAAAAAAGGGAGAATGGTAATGTGGAAGAGGGGAGGGACCAGTTGTGTTTCTGTAGAGAATAACTTTGGGGAAATTGACATTAAATTTCAGTGGGAACCTGCTAAGAGGAAAAAGGAAAAGAAAATTCTGAAGTCTTCTTAAGGTGAACTCTTTTAAAGTTGGATTTTATAACACTAGATGAGTTAAGAGAATCAATATGGATTAAGGTTAACTGGCTTAAAGATAAACCCATCAAAGTTAGTAAGGGCATAACGTTATTCCTGTTCTTATTCCCATGAGTTATCAAACCTCTTCAAAGGGGCTGAGGTTTTATGAAGCCTAAGCTATCTCCAGAGAAGTAAAGGGTATTTATTTCTTGCATCATTTTGGATTTCCCAGCAGAGTGTTAGGATGAGTGGAGAATAGTATGTTCATATTCTTGAATCTTTAGTACCTTGAGGGATTTAGTTAAACCACGACCTTGCCTCTTGAGAAGGGAGGTAGTGTTGTAAAATCAGGCTCAGGAATTATAGATTAGGTTAGTGCTCCTGAAACTCCATGTTCAGAAAGGCTGAAAATCAAAAGAAGAAAATCAGTCATTTTGGTGACTGTCAAATTTTGTTTCACCATTTTTGACAATCAGTGTCTTTTAATAACACCAGAATATTTTAGCAACTATCTGATGAAGGCTGATCTCAAAGTGATTCTTCCAGCTGGACCTCCAAGCTTTAAAGTTGTTAAAGCCCACATTGAAAGTGTCTGGTGCTGATTTCTTACGGTTTTTAATTGAATTTGTTTATAAATTGAACTCAGCAACAGCACATTATAAACTGAGCTCCAGTCCAGCTCTAATCTGAAACAGTTATAGCTATTGATTAGTAGAGAAAGCAGAGGAGGGAGCTGGAGTCTGGCTGGCTTAACACAGCATCTGAGGTATTGGAACATGCATGAGAGAGTCACAGGGAGAGTGGAGGTCCTAGTGGCTTTGCCTGGCCCGATCCAGATAGGCGATCTAGACTGATGCAGCTAGGAATAGCCCGGAGAACATGGCTTTAACACGTGGAGGAAAGGATCTATGGAGGAGATTTACCCCATGAGGGGTACTTCTTTGTGTCTACAACAGCTGGGAATTTAGTAAGGCTCTTGTTTTTCAAGCTCTAAGAAGCAGAAATCTGGTTCACACTGTGCCCTAATTGGATGCTCAGTACTTTTAGGTTTTAATATACAATGTGCAGTAGAAGAATGAATGTAACATGATCCTTGCAACAGAAGAAAAGGACACGGAGAGGTCATTTGATAGGGTAACCTATGTGAGATGACCACTGACTGTGACTTCTACTATAAATCTAGTTCTCAAAGCAATTAGTCAGAAAATGACTTGTGTGTATTATTTTCATTTTAAAAGCAATTTAGACGTGCTGTGATTTGGAGCGTGCTGAGGGTTGGTTTATGTTTGCGCAATACATATGTACCTTAACAAAAATTTTCAGACCATTTGACATATTTATATTATTGGCTATTTTTGCCAATTGTGTGGCCTTAGCTATTTACATCCCATTCCCTGAAGATGATTCTAATTCAACAAATCATAACTTGGTAAGTGTCTGCAGAATTCCTGCTTGTTGTGGTGTATAGTTATCATTTGCCTCTGTATTTAAACTGGCAGCTGGCTTTCTGGGTGTTTGAAATTTACATGCGTGTGATGTTTTCTGCAGCTTTGCAACAATTATTTTTGGTTTTGTTTTTTTAAAAACTTACATTCTCATTTTTACTGAATAAAAGTATTTTAAGTCATGAATCTTATATATAAATAGATGTGGAAGTTTTTATGGAAGAGATTTGTAGCAAATTTTAAAGTGATGTTTTTCTTTACATGGCTTTTGCTGCCTAGCATGTTTTCCTGGTAATACTTTTTTAAAGCGCACTGTTATTTGGTAGGGGTGTGTACTTTGGTTATTTTTCCTGGTAAATAAAGAGTTATAGATTTTGTACATGAGCTATTAATTTTTATAGAAGCAGAATACAGTGAAACCAATAAATTTGCATAAAGCATAATTTGGAGAAGAAAACAGTATAATACTGAAGTTGTTATACTAAGTCCTAGGAAATGCCCCCAAATAAAACGAGTTAAAGACACCAGGGTACTTCTATTTCTTTATTACCCTCTTAAAGATTTATAGTGCACATTAGCTGAGTAAAAGCTCTGTGAAGTTTTGCTGTTAAAAAACAGGTTTCATTTTGTTTAACCCAGCTAGTCCCTAAAAGTAATTGTAGATTTTTGAAACGTATTTTTGGCAGAAGACTTTAATATCATAGAACCAGTGTTCCATGGAACTTGCTTTGAGAATAGTTAACAATGTTAAAAAGAAAAGAGGTATAGGAGTTCTAGACTGAGAGTAGGAGCTTGTCCTACTCAGCCGTCAACTGATTGTATTTTGGGGCATTTCTCATACCCTATCTGCATTGCTGTTCTCCTACCTGGTAATTAGGGGGATTGGCTAAGAGGATCACTAGCATTGTTTTACCTCTGGCATTCTGTAGTGTTTCTTTAATGAGTCAGAAGCCATTTCAGGGTTTTTCTAGATGCCATGGAATCCTTCTTGCAAGGGTAAGTTCTTTATAATTGGAGGCCATGCAGAATGGTTCAGGAAGGAGAGAACCAGCGCTGGAGGACAGGAAACTCTATTATTCTGCTTTTGCCTCTTTTAGGTAGTTTCTCATGTTGAAGTTGTATTTTAGTACGGCAGGCTATTCTTAACAGTGTTGTAAAGGCAAACGTGCTAGACTCTTTGTAGTGAGGGAGGGTTCTCCTGCCTTCAAAAAAAGTGAAAGTATGCACTCGTGCATTTAGCCTTAATGGTTCATGGACAGGATTTATTACATTTACAGTTTTGGGGCATATTTCAGACATAACATGATGTCTATTTGAATTTAGATTTTGGTTGGCTGTTTTGTAGAGAATTTTCAAAACATTTTGGATATTGCTGGAAATGGGAGTTGGATACACCTATAAACACTTTTTATTGGTATAAATTTATACTATGCTCAAGATTATTTGTATAACTTTGAACATTTAAAATAGCTTTTGATATGGTTGTGGACATGTGATATTAGATGAATGTTTTAAAGGAAAGGCAGAAGTAGTGAAAAGCTTCCCATCAATGGAGATAGATCATCGTAGTCTAGGCCACAGATGGTGTTAGCCTTGTTACCAAATTTAACATTGTGGATGGTGACCCAGTTTGTTGCTTTTTGTAGCTGAAGAGAACATGATTAAACAAACTTAGAAAATAAATACCTTTCAGAAAGGCAGATTAATTTAGATCAATGGAATAATTAATGTAGCTGTATATGTAAGCCAATTAATATTCTGATTTTTTTCTCCAGGGAAATTTAGAGCACTAATATAAATGCTGTCAGACCATTTGGTTTCTCAACTAAGAAGTGAAGGAATAAAATACAGGGATCAGAGAAATCTTTCTTCTTCCCCCTTGCAGACCCACCTAATGGATCTTTTCTTGATAATTCTTAGACACCAGGGTTTGTTCTCAGGGGAGGCTGACAGTGTGTTAGTTTGGCAGGCCTTGGTAGAAATTAACATGTATTCATTTGACCTCTTTACCAGATATTCTGAAACTCATGACACTAAAGTTACTGTCTTGCTTTCACTCGGATGGTCACATAGCCAGATGAGTTTACACACTGCCTCACTCTTTAAATATTTTCTTTCCCCCTGTGGGAAGGGAGGATCTTTGTGGATCCCCCTGACCCTGAGCAAGGTCCCATGCCACGTCTGTCCTCCCGACAGGGAGTCAGTTTTTTTTTTTTTTTAATACATTTGACCCAATTTGTACCAAAGTGATTGCTCTATTTTTGGGATCAGTTTAGAGGCAGCTGAACGAAGCTTATTTTTCATCTGTAGTAAATACTTTTCATTTCATGTGAATGACAAAACAAAGGGCAGAGGCTGACACAGGTTGAGAAGCTGTACGTGTCGGGGAGCTGGTGATTTTCTTTGCCTAATAGCTCAGTGGGAAATGTGCATGACGAGCAGTTAGAGTGAGATTTGGGGCCAGCTTTATGGCCAGTGTTTTTGCCTGTTTCTGGTCATTTGTAGTGAAATCACTACTTTTGTTGGATAAGAAATATGTCCATCCCCATGGGTCCTGTGTGTGTTTGGTCCGGTTTGTATGAAACTCAGCCAGCTTTGGGGATTTGGAGACTACCTCTGGGGCAATAAGTTTTCCCAGAGTTAGATTTTTTAAAAAAATGTATAAACAATGTAAGTTTTTATGCAGTTTTCGCTTGCGGACTCACAGGGACGAGAGGAGGCTGAAGCCATGGAAACTGTGCAGCGTTCTCAGTTCCCACAATATCATCCCTCCTGGTTCAAGTCAGTAGCAGCGTTTTCTCACTTCTGTTTATTAAAAGTATATATCATTTATTTTATTTTCTTATTAGTGCTGAGGAGGGGAACTCTTCTCCATCAGGTATCAGGGTGAGGATGATTACAAGTCACACTTTCCTGTGATGAAAACTGCTTTATTGTATATCCCAGCCTTCAGTTTTTCATAAGCAAACCGATGTGGTTGAACAGTGTTAGATCTGCAGCTGGTTCCTGGAATTCTTCCTCCAGAGGCTGCCTCTGGCTGCCTAGTGGGCTGAATCACCTCAAATTAGACATGTCCAAATGGGGCTCCCCACTGCCAGTTCAGACCTTCTTGCTGTCCGCTGAAAACTCCACCCACCTCTAAAGCTGCTCTGAGAGACTGGAGAGCGGGACCTCCCTGGAGTTGTGCCCCTTCGTCTCTTTGACAAATAGCCTGGCTCATACCAGGTGCTCAATAAATACTTGTTGAACAGAAAGTTTTGCTAAGTCTTTGAGTCTTTGGCCATTCTCTTCCCCTCATGTTGTTATTGAGGCCTGTATGTTTGCACTTTTACCTTGTAGACTTTTTAATTTTTCTGGTACTAGAGTTGAACCCATAACCTTTGCACTAAGCTACATCCTTAGCCCTTTTTATTTTTTAAAATTTTGCCAGGGGTTCCTTTTTTTTTTAGTACCGGGAATTGAACTCAGGACCTTGAGCTTGCCAGGCAGGTGCTTGTGCCACTGGGCTATATCCATGGCCTTGTAAGAGATTCTTGATAAGTCATTAAGTTGCTCAAGTTGGGCTTAAACTTGGGATCTACCTACCTCAGGCCCCAGAGTGCCGGGCTTACAGGTGTGTCCAGCATGCCTGCCTCCTTGTTGGCATTTTGCCTCTGCAAAATCCTGCACATCTTTCCCCTCCTTGCCATTCACATCAGTGTCAAATGAGTTACTAGAGGAGAGATTCTGAGGCTTCAGTGGCTATTTACTACCCACTGAGGAAAGGCCAGACCCCAGGACCAGGCTCAGCTTGGCCTGGCCTGATCTTTTCTAGTTTACCCCCTACTCCTCTCCTGCAGAGTTCCCTCTCCCATTGGTTCCTGAAAGTTCCTCCACACCCCTTTCTTCTACTTGTACACTTTTTGGCTTTTCTTTGACACTTTCTCCGTATGAAATACCTCTTTCTCCCTTCCACCTGTTCTTCGTATGCCACTGTCTGAAGCTGCTTGAGAATAATCTCAAGGTTTGCCCCTTTCATAAGGCCTTTTCTGTCCCTAGTCCAAGGGGGCAATCTCATGTGACCCTCTCTCGAGGCACCTTGCATGTAAACACCATGTACTTTTGTTGCTTATATGCACATGTTTATCTTACTAAAAATCTCCAGAATGTAATTTGGGGTGAACCATTTTTGAATGCCCAGCCCTGGCTGGCACAACAGTACACAGTAGAAATTCAGTGAAGAATGGTGATGACTACCACGTGATCAAGTCTTAGGAGCGCCTCGCCTCTTCCTTCCTCTGAGCCACATTTAGGATTTTCTTAGATGTAAAGTCCTGCTGTGAACTCCTTGGAGGTCATTGGCAGGGAATGAGTGGGAGTTAGAAGTTCTTCTTCCTGAAGAGCTTGTGATCTGTGACTCTGGTGGACCACCGGCCTGAAGGGGCCTTCAGAGCTGACCAGCTTCATATCCTTTGGGCTCCGGTCCTGGGACTCACTGTAGCAAAGAGTAGAGGCAGCCTCTCTGGAAAGCTGTGCTGGGCTGTGGCCCCTTGTCTGTGGGGCTGAATGCCTTTCAGTGGCCAGGAATGTGTGGGACAGTTTACTGTGATTGCTTTGTGTCTACCATGGCTGAGATCCTATGTACGATGTTAACAGTGCACAAAAAGCAAACCCACTGACCGGATCTGTGTGTTCATACAGTTTGGCTTCTTTTAGTTTTGCACAGAGTCAGGCAAACTGTCATGTAGTACCTGACACACAGTTTTATAACGTGCCTCCTTGGGCTTAGCCAATGGGGTGTTACTTCTATCCTCCACCTATACTGTCATTTCTCCACGTGTTTCCATTTCAGTTGTACTTTCTTATTTCTGCCTTACCTGAGTTCTGTCTGTTTTTTAAGGACAGCTCATGGGCTCCTTTTTCAGTGCAATTTCAGTGATCCTTGACCATTCCCTATTTGCATACCCCCCTACATGCTTGCTTTCTCACTGCACTCCCATATGCATGGTAAACGCTCCTATTTCAGATGTCAGCCCCTTTCTACCTTGTTCTGTAACTCCTATGGAAAGTGGTTTGGCTGTGGTTGTTCTGTAGTGGGCTTTGGGGTCTGACAGATGCTTGGCTGATTAGTTGAGTGATTTTGGATAAAACTGGAATATGCATTCCTAGAGGCTGAACCTGATTCAGGTCTGTACCTTTGTGAACTTACTCTGTGTTTGGTACATAGTAGGAACATAAGGAGATGCACATTGAACAAGTGAATAAATAAATGGATGACCACACAAAGGCTCCATAGTGTGCCCTTATAGATCATTAGTTAATTTTCAACAGTTGGCTAATGATTAATGTTTTCCTGAGAGGCTGACCTTCATTGTCCAATATTAATAAAATAGCAGGAACACCTGTCAGAGTTCACCTTTAATTTCAGGATTGTATCTTCTTGGCAAATTTAATTCTTTATATTTGAAGCAAGGAGAGAAGAAAGAAGAGTGTTTCTTGACAGTTTTTGAATCCCTGTCATGTGCTGATTTCTGTGTTTGGTGTTGTTCATTAGCTACATTGTGAATAGTTCTTTTCAGTGGATATTAAGATTGGTGTAGGGAGAGCCACAGAATGACCAGAGTAGATGGACTTGTGTCATAAAACTTTACCCAAACTGAGGTCCTAGAAAAAATGTGAACCAGTTCATCTTGTCTTCTTTGATATCAGATTACTTAGCTTGAGTTATTATTGAACAGACGTTGCTTTCATTAAGTATTGGTGGTTTTTCAGAAATAAAATTTAAGTCTTAAAGAGTTAAGATTTGTGCTATTAAAATTCTTTAAGAATTCAGGAAGTGTCCTCATGTGCTTGGTTTATTAGAATGGGAGTTTCTCTTGTATAGTTAGACCTTATTCGGGGACTTTCCCTGCTCAATGCTTTGACAAATGAAACTCCCTTAAAGTGAGGGTATTTGATATGTTAGAATATTAGCCAGAACCCTTAGGAAAAATGTGTGTGTTTGGTTGCATGTTTTTTTGGGGGCAGGTCGGGAGGGATTCAGTGCTTTCAGCCTAGGCCCTGTGCATGGAGGCAAGTGCTCTTCCACTGAGCTGCGCCCCCAGCGGTTTAATTCAGTAGGCAAAACTGGAAAGGGGGCTTAAAAATATCCTCAGGCTTCCATCCCTGCACCTCAGGTTTCTGAGACCAGAACTGCCTGACCGCCTGTGGGTCAGCAGCAGGGCTGCCTTCAGCGTGCATCTTCCTCAGCCCTTCTGTGGGAGGGCATGTAGGGAAAGGCAGTACCTTTTTGTCTCAGCTCAGCTTTAGCATTTTTAAAAAGATTGTGTGAGAAGCACGATTCTTGTAGTAGATTGGTGAGAAGTTTCCTTTTTTAACCTTCCCCATCAGTATTTAACTTTGTTTGCAAAATGTGCGAAGTACCTGATATAGCAGGGGCAACTTGCCGAGCGGTGGAGACACTTATGCCTCGCTAAATATTGGGAGTGGGGAGAAAAACTCCTGACCAGCTCCTGGTCAAAGAGAGTTCCCTAAGAAACTGCAGAGGCTGTAGAGCTGTGGCGGTCGGCACAGTGCACAGTGTTACTGTGAAGGGGACAGATGCATTGTTGGGAGCGATGTCACTTCCCTGGCCCTTCGGGGGCAGGGGCAGTGCAGGGGTTAGCAGACCACCCTCGGGTGGACGTTTCTGCCTCCCACCATGTGCAGACTCTTGGGGCTGTCTGCCATCAGCAGTGGTAGAGCATGTATCCCAAGTCCTGCTCCTCTGTTCATGTGATGACAATAAGCAAAGTTGATGAAGGTGTCTTCCCCTTTTAACTCAGATGAATTGGTATTCTCCTAGCTGCCATCCTTGTGGTCAGTGAGGATGTCTGGTTGGACAGGGAGGCTGGAAATGAATGACACGAGAGCAAACAGAATAACTGAAGGTGGGGAAGAGATAGAGGTGCTGGAGGTGGTCAGTCATGGTCCCCACTCGTGTGTAGGGTGTGTGTGCGCGCGTGTGCATGTGTGATGCATCTGCGAGTCTGTGAGGTGGGGGAAGGGTGGGTGGGTGTTGTCAGTACAGACCTTGTAGGATGAAGAAGGGCCTCAGATGTTGTCCGGGCTGGAGAAAAATACTTTTATATTCTCCAGAACCTCAAGACAGTTATTTCTGCTATTTTTTTTCTTGTTCCCTGCAGGCAGGGTGGTAATTTTAGAAATCCCAGGGCATCTGTTGAAAATATTAAATGGGTGAATGTGAGGGTCAGGCTGGAGATAACTGAGGGGTTGGAGAAGGGGAGCAGGTGCAGACTGCTCAGAGGTAGTGTGGACCCTGGCCAGGGATGGCCCTGCAGGGAGCCCGGCTTGGAAGGAGGGAGGAGGAAGTGGCCTTGCGTAGCTTGGGGATTCACACAGCTGGCAAGAGGCTCACAGCCTTTCTCTTCCTCCTTCCTGCTGTCGTCAGCTTCTGAGAGCCTACCAGCCTCCTGTTCCCTTGCCCATGGGGCAGTCTAGCATATTTTTATAGAGCTGGAAGGACACTTGTTCATAAGAAAACTGAAGCACCTTTATTCGGCAAATATCTACTGAGACACACCGTGCAGAGCATCCCAGCCCTGTGTCCCAGAGTTCTAGCCCATTTGGCTGCGGGTCCCTGTGTTGCTACTGCCTTTTCATTAAGGAAGACTCATAATGTGAGCTTAGAGAACAGCAGTACGCATTTGTTTTTCATACTTCTCATTCCTAATATGTTATTATTCAGAATGTGCTGTGCACCAAAAATACATAGATACATTCTTTTAAGTAATTAAATACAGATAAGTGACATCCTCTTTTTACCTAATTCATTTGTATTTCAATGGTGAGTTTGGTGTGCGGCTTCAGAATTGTTTTTCATTTTTATATATATAAATATATATAAATATAGTATAATAATATATAAAACATATATTCTATTATTATATATTAATAGAGTATATTATATATTAAATACATTATATATTTGTATGTTATATATATATATGTATGTAATCTGTGTGTTTTGAAACACATACCCACACACCCCACACCAGTTTGGGTATTTTAAATTTCATACAAGTAGGAACATGATACACTTATTGTATAGCTTCTTTTTTTTCCCACTTAATTGCCTGCTAGATCTTTCCATAGCTATACACAGAGATTTAAATTAACAGTTTCTTAGTTGCTATAAAAATATTCCATGTATGAGCAAATCCTGGATTATTTAATTGTTTCTTTTCTAACGAACATTTAAGTTACTTCCCAAAACTTTGCTGTTTTAAACAATGTGAAATTCAGTATCCTTTCATGTGCTTCTTTGTGCATACAAGTAGACATTTTTCTGGGATAAGTACTTAGAAGTCAACACTCTTGGTTGGAGGGTACATGCAATTTTAATTTTCATTCTCACTGCCACATTGCCCTTGACTAAATATGTACCAGTTTTATTCCTACACATACGTCTTTGAGATCAGGAGTCATTTCACTCGAATGTGTGACTTCATTTATTGTGTAGCGTAGGCTACAGGAAAAGGAATCTTGGGGAGGCAGGGTGTGGCCTCTCTTGGTTGTAAGTAGGCAGCCTGGATCGTCTGGTTGGAGCAGAAGTCCATGAGCGTGAGCACTAGATTTTTGAAATCTTTTCTGAACCAGTGACCTGATAAAAGGCACCAGAATGCATTCTTTTGTTTGCTTTGGGCGCCATGAATTTGGGTGCTGTAGCTCTTTCAAGTGAAATAGTCACTGTAGGTAGTTACTAGGCAAATACATTTCTAACTCAGAACCCAAATCTTCCTTTGGAAATGATTGGTTGCTGCACTTTAGTTTTGAGATGAATATTGCCTTTGTAGCCATGTTGAAGAAAAAAAATATTCAATCTGGTGATTTCTGATGTCTGGTGTTCTTCGAATAATAGCAGTTTTATTTTTCACACACTGAAAAATATTATTATTATGGTATTTATAAAGGGTTTATGCCCCTTCTGCTTCTAAATGCTCTGGGGTGGGTTAGAAAGTGGAATGTGGTGAAGAATGGGGCAGTTAGGGTTCAAACTGAAGTAGATTTTCCGAGGTGCATCCGGTGAGTAGACTGTAAGCACATAACTCCACTGGCCTTTAGGTTTCCAGCTGTGGCAGCCAAAGGGCTTGCGAACTGACTTATACCGGCCTTCTTTTATTCTTTTAACAAAGCAACGGCATGCATTCAGAGAGCACTTTCTGAGAACCAAATCCAAGGAGGAATCTACAGCATGGGTCCTTGTAGAGTACAGCTTCATTGTTGGGGCGCCTTGAGCCATGTCTCTGTGATGCTTTAGTAAGAGTCAGAAGTGCCGCGCAAGCAGATGTTCTCTGCATACATTTTTTTTTCCTAAAGAGTTAGGGCACAACAGTAAACTGTATTATGAATGAAAGCGTTTCTGTATTCTAAAAGAACTTTACTTTTTGATCATATAAATTAATACAGGATTAAAGCTAGGAAGATTGAAAATGAATAGTTTAACCTAGCTATCATGTAATTATTCATGAAGAAATTTGAGCATTATGTGTAAAATACAGTCCATTGAACACATTTGCTCACTGTGCTTTCTTGGTTTTAGTCAGAATACAAAGAAATGTTATGAATTCACTAATTAATTAGTACAAAGAACCCTCATTCCCCTCCACAGAGGCCCCACATTTTTGAAGAGATTTTATTGTCTTTCTCTAATCTCAGGAAGTGGCCAATAATGTTAAGAGAAGACATCCTTGAATGTTTTTCAGCAAATAGATAACAATGGGCCATAATGAAATGCTGTTTATATTTCAATGACTCCTTTTATTTTTTTCAATGACTTCTTGTAAATGGTACAAAAGCAATTTAAATGGGTAAATGGGTAAAATGTTGCCCTTTTATACCAGTAATTATCCCCCTAGTCTTTTTTTTTTTTTATGATAATGCACAAGTGAGCTTCCCTTTGGGCTTACATAAATCCTGAATATCAAAATATAAATTAATGGTGGCTCTAAAGCTCTCTTCAGAATTTTTATCTAGTGAAAGTGAAATTAAGACATCTAAAATTTTCAATTAGAATGCAAGGAAGTGAAGACAGCTAGCAAGAATTTAATAAAAGAGAGATGTTTAATACATCTTTCTCTACAAAACTGTGTCGGGTGGTGCTAATAGGATCAGGCAGAGAAACCTTTCGTACCTTAGGTTGGCCAAATAAATTAAACTAATTGATACACTAAAGCCAGGTGAGGCAAAATAGGTTGGATGTCCTAGTGTTGCTTTACTCTGAGTGGTGACCGACAGGAGTGAGTTTGGGATTGGAGAGGACCTCGTAAGCCGCCAGAGGTATTGTACATTTTGTAAACTTGGCAGTGCGATCTCTCCAGGGATACACAGGAAGAAGGGCCAAGTGGGATCTTAGTGCAGGGTGTCTGTCCACTCTTTCCACTAACTGCAGTAACTTGAGTTCAGGTGGAAGCCAGGCACTTTCCATATGACCCAGGTGCAGGGGGAGGAGTGACAAAAGAGTCTCCAAAGCAAGCAATTCATTAAGCCCACTTTTAATCATCTCAAGTTTTTTCTTTGTATGTCTTCCAAAAGCTCGTTCTGCTCATTTTTCTCCTTTTCCATTTAGCTTCATAAAATACTGTTACTTTAGTAAGCAGTAAGCAGATTTTACTGCATTTTCATTCCTTGAAAAGCATTGACTTGAGAGTGCTGTGTCCAGGAGCTCACAGTTTTCTTCAGGGGTTTGATGAGTGCTACTGAGGTTGTTGGTGGGTGCTGGAGTCAGACAGACCTGGGCTTAGCCCCCAGCTTTGCCTTTCACAGCTGTGTGACAGAAACAAGCTGCTTTTCCCTTCCTATGTCTGTTACTTCCATGTAACAGAAAATGAAGTGGCTGAAGGGGTCAGCCTGGAGCCTGGATAACACTGCCATGGCTCTCACAACCGACAAGTGAAGTGGATTTTTCTAGCCTCCGCTTTACAGATGAAGAAACTGAGGCTTAGAGAAACTTGCTGTCTTGCTCCTGAATACCCAGCAAGGGGCCAGCAGAATCCCTGCAGCCATGCTAGAAAAGTTTCCCAGACAGTTTGCTGGCTTGGGGTTTGCTTTCCAAAGCTGTGCTACAAAAAATGTCTTTTCACCAGACTGACCCAATTTATTGGTCCGCTGTGCCCTAGGATAATAGAGGTCACAGAGGGTGTTGGAGTGACCTGGTAAGGATACAAGCTAGTAACCTAGGGATTACCCCACTTGCCGTAGGAGGGCCTAGACCAGGGCCATGCCACACATCCATTTCGACAGCTCAGGCTTATTTCCCTGGGGCCACCAAGGAAAGCAGAAGTGTAGATTAGTGTCAGGGTCTCATTTTGTCATAGCTGGGAAGATTGAAGGCTACATAGTGATTCAGGGCTAAAAGAAATCTAATGCTTAACACCCTACCCTTGAAGTGTGGTTGGTGTCTCTGTACGCTGTACTACTTTCTCGGCTAGCTTGGAACCTACCGGAGCAGCTGTCCCTTGTTCTCTGCTTGGCCTAGGTGGGAGCTCCTGATCATCGCTTGGTTTCAAAGTTGCTCAGAAGTGAAAAGAAAATGAGAGCAAAGGTGCAGAACAGTTGTCTGAGGAATTCTGGCCTGATAGCTGTGGAATTCCCAGAATTGGAATAATGATGATAATCGCTAATGTCCATGTGTGGACATGGTGCTTGCATCTCCATCTGATTTCATTTGCACAGTGCTTTTTTGAATTTTGCTCACATGGTGGCTGGGGCTGCGGGTAGTAAATGATGTACCGAAGATTACGCAGCAGAGCTACGACGTGGACATCATGTGCCTTTCCCACAAGGCTATTTTTTTTCAGCATGGATTATGCTCTGCTTGTTATTTGGGTGGGACACCTAGACTTACACGTGGGATGTGCCTTACTAGAGCTAGGCTTCACCTGGACCCTGGTGTTTGGTCAAGTCTCCCATGTGGTCCCTGACCTCACTTGTCAGGGGGAAGTGATAATAACACTTGCCTCACATCAGTGAGAGGATTAAAATTTATTTTGTATGGGAACTGCAAATACTGAGCCTTTAATTTTCTTATACATCAAGCCTCACTTTCTCAAGCTTTTAGGGCTTGCTTTGATCCAACTCCTTCCTTCCTTGGGACAGAGACTTTGGAAGATGACAGCTCTAGCTCTGAGTCCCATTTTTTCTTTCTTTTTAAATTTTGAGACAGGGTCTTGTTAAATCACCAAGTTAAGTTGCCCAGGCTGGGCTTGAACTCAGGATCTTCCTGCTTCAGTCTCCTAGAGTACTAGGATTACAGCATGTGCCACCATGCCCTGCTTGAGTCCCACTTTTACAGCTGACTGGATTTGTGTTTGAATAAGTTTTCTTATCTCTTATGGCCTTGGTCCTCTCATCTTGGTAAAGTAGAGATCTTTGTGTCACCTTTAGCTTAGGGTCTCTATATGGAGTCAGTAATGTCTACGTGAGTCCTAATTTACCAGAAGACATTAGTTAATTGGTCCAGAGTAGTCCCAGGGAGCCTCCCTTGTGAAGTTTAGAGGGCTTGGCACCATCTAAACATTGAAGTAATTTCTTCAATCTCTTCGAGATGCTTTAAGGTTTAAAAAATTGCAGTCACAGACCATGCCCATAAGTCCCTGTGATCTCGCATGAGATCCCTTTTTCTTATTGGAACCTCATGCACAGTAGGGGAAAGAGGTACATGCCCTATCTGTTTTCTTTTCTTTTCTTTTTTGGTACCAGGAATTGAACTCAGGACCTCATGCTTGCCAAGCAGGTGCTGCACCACTGAGCTAAATCTCTACCCTGCTATCTATTTTCTTTAGCAAAGGGCTTGTTCTTGCTCTTAGCTCAGGAGTTGCTTTCCGGGGGAGCCAAGTGAGTGGCCTGCTGCCTGCTCTCCCTGTCCAGCTGCTGAGGTCCAAGTATCGGTAGCTAGAAGTTCATTGCCTGAGAGCAAAGTCAAGCACGACTGGGGGCCCTGAGTTGATATTACTGCCCCACTGAGCTTTCTGTGGGAGTGTGTTTCTCTGTGTGCAATGACCGAGTAGGGCCTGTGTGTCCTGGCTTGCACACTTTGATTGTGGGCACCCACGTAAGGATTTTATATATATTTTCTTGTCTGTCTTTTCCGAAAAAGCCCTACAGAAGTTACTAGAACCCCATTTTGCCAGTGAGGCAAATGAAGCTCAGAGGAGTTAAGGAAACAACTCGTGGTTGAGGGAATCAATCCACAAGATCATACACAAGGCCTAGCGACACTCACTTGCCGTCCCGGCACTGCCCATCGGTGAGCATGAGGAGTGTCCAGGGAAGAATGCTGGCCTTGGAGTTAGGTGACCTGGCTTTGCCTTCCCTCTCTGTAACTTCACTTCTGTGGGATTCCTACTTTCGCCAGTGGTCATAAAGCAGAGAGCACACATTCCAATGGGATGTGTGTAGCTGTTTTACAATCTGCACAGCAGCGCACACATGTAAGGCACTGTCCTTTTTTTTGTCTGTTGAACAGTGACTTCAAGAAAGGGACTCAGGCCTTGCCTTTCCTCCAGTCCTTCCAGAAAGTAGCACAGGGCTCTGGGCTTCAGATCCCTTCTTGTTTCTCGATGATGCCAGTGCCATTCCTGAGTGCCACGCAGAAGGGTCACACCTGCCAGTTCTGGTTGGGGTTACAGAAAGGAAGCAGGTGGAAGGGAGGGTCTAAAATGCCAGTCAGACCTGGAACTTGAGATGACCCACCTTCCTGACCCTCCAGGGTCTGCTTCAGGACTTCAAAGGCCAACTGTTACTGGAAGTTCTGGCTGTTTCTTGAGCTCCTTGAGATTTGTGGAGTTCCCTGAGCTTGTGAAATGCAAACCACAAATGATTTGCCTGGTAACAGATAGGCTTGTGACCTACCTCGGCCTCTAGTGGTAGTTCCTGGTTTTAAGTGTGAACAGAGCATAGTTAACAGTACATCTTCACTCTGGTCCTCAATCTGTGTTCATTTTGTTTGTTATCAAAAACCAAAATAATGTATTTGGCCACAGCCGGAGGCTGGAGGTCCTGTGAGCCATGGCTGTGTACACAGCACGCTGAGCCCTGGAGGTCAGATCAGCTGATGCCGTCTTCGTATCCTCAAATGGGCCAGCCCCCAGGGAGTGAGCAGCCCTGTCGTCTGAACTGTAGCCTTGCTTGAGTTTAATCTGAGGCGGTTTTCTAACAAGAATGTGAACTTCTTGTGGGCAGGAGCCTAATCTTTTCTCTTAAGTCCTCTGCATCCCCCTTCACAGGATGCTCAGTAAATAACTGACCGTTTAATGAAGCTTCACTGTGTCTGCCAGAAGTACCCTGAGGTTGCTTTAATTGCTTTGACTGTTTTCTTCTTCTTCTTTTTTTTTTTTTATGTGTAAAGGAAAGAGGTTTATTTGGTTTCCCGTTTTGGAGGCTGAAAGTCCGAGATTAGGTGGCTCCATTTGTTTGGCCTCTGGCAAAGGCCTCATGGTGGGATCCAGTATGAGACTGATCATATGGCAAGACAGAAAGACAGACGTGACCCTTCATGGGGGCCTGGTGGTCTTTCTTTCTAATTTGGGAGCAGAATTTGGAGATAGAGGTTGCCCTAGGAAGAGACTGTGATTGCTCCCTGAAAATATCAAAACATGTAGGACCAAATAACTGTACCTCTCAAAGTAGTCACTTAGCGGCTGCACCTTTATCCTAGTGATATTATAGCACTTGTCTGCAGAATGGCTTTCAGAGCCAGTTTCTCTTCTACATTTTTCTTTGCTTCTGGCTAACAGTGGGATGATCCGGGCTTATTACTGACCTTATTCTCCAGTATTTTCTGGGAAAAACTCTTGGATATTTGTAAGAAAAATCAAACATATCATCAAAGAACCAAGTCTTCCTGCCTTTGGGAATCTTGAGTGGAATGTGTCATGGGCTGTGAAGAAGGTCTTTCCTGGCATTTTGAAAATGTTTTGAAATGACAGAATTGTGTGTCCAGTTTCTCAAGCTTATTACTTGGAAGGGAACAGTTATTTACATGATCCTGGTGTGTTTATTAAACAAAACAGCCTCATTGCATTTGTAGTAGCACTTCTGTAGGTCTGCATCCTTGTCTGTTTTTTCTCTGGTGCCAAGAGTTCTTGCACCTAGGCCAGTGGCACTGAACCTGTGGCATGCGTGCTGCAGCTGGCTGTTTGTCATCCTTGGAAGCTCTAAAATGTTCACCACCACTGACCTAGACTTTTCTTTTTAGCCTTTGGCCCCAGGGGAATGGGAAAGTGAGGTGTTTTATCCCTGGCCCACCCTGGTTTTTAAAGGCCCTACCTACTCTCTGGTAAGGTGCACATTCATGGGATCACAGAGTCAAGGAGTTCGGTTCTGGAGTTTGCAGGTACATCCTCGCTGTGGCCAGGACTCAGGGGTCCTAGGGAACCACCGTAATTGTGCCGTTCACAGCTGTTATTTGGCTTATTTACAGAAATGGAATTACTTCAGTTGTCAGCAGGACTCATTGGCTTGACTGAGAAGAATATGTAAGTTTCTGCATTTCTTTTTTTCTTGCCTTTTAAAGAAATGCATTTTTGATACCAGAAAAGCTAGACAGTTTAATCTTAGCTGTCACAGACAGAGCTTTACCCTTGCTGTGTGAGACAACAAAACTGGTTTAAAAAGAGGCTCCTTCTCCTCGTTTAAATAAAGCATCTTTGACTTGAGTCATTGTTCTGTAGCCAGGCTTAGATGATCACCACTGGTCACCAGCAGCTGGCACTGGGACCTAGGGACAAAAAATGAGTAGGGATGATGGTATGTTCCTAATTTTCTTTTGAGAAGCAGCCATATTGAGATATTCACATGTCATACAATTTACCACGTTAAAGTATGTAATTCAGTGGTTTTCTATATCCATCAACAAAATCAACTTTAAAACATTTCAGATGTCCAAAAACGAAAGCCCATTAGCCGTCACCCACCTTTTCCATCCAGTTCCCCTAGCCCCAGCCCTGGGAAGTCCCTGACAAGAGGACCAGACAAGAATGCAGACTTAGAGAAGTGTGACTACAAATGTCATAAAGCTGTTCGGCTTGTTAAACACACCAGAATCATGTACCTAACTGTTCCTTTCCTACTAGGAAAGTCTGCTTTCTCTATGGATTTGCCTGTTCTGGATATTTCATATAAATGAAATCATGCAATACAAGATGCGATCAAAATATACAGTGAATGTTTAAATTTTAAAAACTAAACAATTTATTATACTAAAAGACACACTGCTATTAATCCTGTCAAAATATTACCCCTCATTTCAAACACATTCCATCGTTCTCGCCACTTTCTGAAGCTGTTCTGGAAGTCCTCTTTTGGGTGTCTGTATGAAGTGTGATTAAAAAAAATGTAGCAACTGCTGCGGCCGAGTGCCACCCAGCAGAAAGGCAGGCTCATACAAAATTACAGTGTGTCCTTCTTCACCTTATCCCCTGGATCTGGTACTGTGTGACTTCTGGCTCTTCCCTGAAGTCAAAATGACCATGAAAATAAACATTTTGGATCAATTCAGGATAGCAAGGCAGCCGTGACAGCAGAACTAAAGATACTCATGAAAGAAGACTTTCAGAAATGCTTCAGAATGTGGCAAGAATGTTGGGATGAGTATGTTTGAGTGAGGGAGGGGGTTTTTTTTTGAAGAGAATTAATGGCAATGTGTCTTTTATCATAATAATTTAAAAATTTAAACATTCACCATAGTTTACAATCACACCTCATATGTGGCCTTCTGTGTCTGGCCTAGCGTACTGTTTTTAAGCTTCATTCATGTGGTAGAATGTGTAAGTACTCTATTCTTCTTTATGGCTAAGTAATGCTCCACTATGTGGATATACTGCATTTTATTTATCCTTTAATTAATAGAAGACATTTGAGTTGCTATTCCTTCCTTTTATTTGAGATAGGGGGCCTTGCCCTGTTGCCCACTGGGAGGAAACCCAGGGCCGCAAGCATACTGGGCAAGTACTCTGCCGAGCCACACCCCTCCCCAAACCTTGATTCATTCTTGCAGTGGATTTTTAAAAACATCGTTGAATTATGATATTTCTCTATATTCTGGATACCACTTACCAAATATAATATTTAAAAACATTTTCTCCTTTTCTGTAGATTGTCTCCTCAGTTTCTTGATGGTATCTTTCAAGCATAAAAGTTTTAAATTAGCGTCATGTGCATTTTTACCTTACAATCTTACAGCTGGCTGGGGTGTCCAAGACTGCCTCTTCCGGCTGTCTTGTTTGAGTGTTCTGAGGTCAGAGAGGAGGGTCTTTGTTTAAGGTCAGAGTCTAAAAATATCAAGACTGGAATTTAAGTCTTTGTACTTTTACACTGGGGCGTGCTCCATTTCTATCCCACTGTTTCTGAAGGTGGGAAGGTTAAAAATTAAAGTTAAACATTCACAATTTCTCAGTCATAAAGCTAAACTTCTATTGTTCCATATCCTTATATGATTACTAAATTGGCATAAATGTGGTGTATTTCTACCATTTCAGCAAGTTCTATTGAACAGAACTTGCCATACCCACCAGTATTCTATCTCTGACTCAGTTTTGTACCCTAGACTTGTAGTTTTGATCTTCTAGTCCACCAGCTTCTTAGACTTCCTGTTTATGTCACTGCCTCTGGACTTCTTGGTAAGCTGCCTACTCAGATTCGATGGTTTTGGACCCTGTTGCCAGAGGTACCTTTTTATTTGAGATAGTGGGGCTTACATCCAGGGGCTTGCACATGCTAGGCAAGCACGCTCCCCCTGGCTTACATCTCCAGTCCTTTTTCATTTTTTGTTTTAAGATAAGGTCTTGCTGAGTTGCCCAGGCTGGCCTACAATGCTCAGTCTTTACAGGCATGTGGTACACTCAGCAAAGAAGCTTCTTTTCTTCTTCTTCTTCTTTTTTTTTTTTTCGGTCGTTTTGAGACAGGGTTTCATTATGCAGTTTAGGCTGGCATTGAACTCTCTGTGTCATCCAGGGTGGCCTCAAACCTGCAGCAATCCTGCCTCAGCCTCACGAGTGCTGGGATTACAGGCATGTGCCACCACACCGCCTTGTAAAAAAGCTTCCTGTGTGTGGTTTCTGGACTTTGTTGCCTGGACAGAGATGAGTACCTCCCCTTACTTCAGCCACTAGATGCGACACTCAGAAAGAGAGCCGAAAGATGCTTGAGAGGAGTGTATTTGTTTTTGGAGAGGCTAACTCCCCCCTCCCCAAGAATAAATTGATCTGCTCTTTAGACTAGGAGAAATGTTGAACTCTTGAGTTCTTTCGACTGCATTCATTTGTGGTGTTTTGGGTAGGTACTTTTTTTAAAAGCTACTTACTTCTAAGAATTTCCCAGATGCTAAGTGACGTGGGGTGGGAGGCAGGAGGAGTTGGAAAGCTAAAGTGACATGGAAGGTTCTGGCCCAGTCCCACTTAGTGCCTTGTGTGGGGGTTACCTTTATTTCAGGGGCCTGTAATCCTAAAGGTCATTGACCCCTGGGGCACCAGAGGTAGAGGAAAAAAACAAATTCTCAAAAGAAGTGCTTTATATACAAAGATATTCTACCATTTCTTAGTGATGGGAAACACTGGCTGTACCAAGCTAATACACTACACACCAGAGATGTGCCTAGGGAATATGTCAGGCAGGAGAAAGGGCTCACCAGAGGTCACCGCAAATTTGTGGGGGGAAAACTGAGGTTAGACTCCAGGTCCTGTGGCTCCTCGCCATATGCACACTCCAAATGCCACATTGTATGTCTTCATTTACACAGAAATCAGACTTCAGATGCACAGATGGACAAAACAACTTCTTGGAGACATTGCCTGGGCTTAGATATTAATTTATTTTAATCCACATTAGGCACTAGGTTCTGCCCTCAAGCCCTTCTTTTCCACTGTCATAATTAGAAAGTATTAAAGAATCTTTCAGTTATGATATGATCACCAGGGTTCTCGTTTTTTATCTCTAGCCTGTCTCTAGGATCTGTTTTCTGCAGCCAGGTCTGTCCTTGACTTTAAAGAAAGCTCTGGAAATAAAGAGCCTTGTTGTTTTTGAGAAGGTCAGCCTCTTCCACCAGATTCTGAGAGCCTTGAGTGCAAGGACATTGGAGTCCCTATCACCACTCAAGGGCTAGGACACAGTGTTCATTTAGTGAATAGCTGAAATTTTTCTTTTCCAGGAAAACTCCCCTTTTGATAGGTTTCCGAGGTATGAGGTTCCTTTTCCCTATGATCCTGCAGTGTTATCAGTTTTATTAATTCTAGTTTGGAAGTTATGACCAGAAGAAATGGGGTAATTCTTTTGTTTATCATGAGGGGAGTTGCACATTTTGTTTTTGAATCTAGTGCTAAACTGGTGTATACATTTCTCTTGTAGTTTTGTGTGCCAGTGCAGTGTCATTAATTTTGAGCCCGGGGCTTTCACACTGAGCTACATCAGCAACCCACCCCTTTTGTTTAAATTTTAAATTTTGCAACAGGGTCTCACTAAATCACTATTTTCCAGATTGGATTGGAGCATGTGATCCTCCTGCTTCAGCCTTCCAGAGTGCTGGGATTTATGGGTGTGTGCCGCCATATCTGGCTCATCTTTGATGAGAGCTGGAGGACTTTCACACTGGTGCTGAGAATGTAGGGGTTACTTTTTTTTACTGAATTGCACTGTAGGTGGAGAGAGCCCAGCAGGGCATCCTGGGAGGGATTCCCAGAGCTGGGAGGGGGCAAACGCAGAATCGAGGAAGGAATTCTGTGCCGTAAACACAGAATGTCTTGTTTAATAGTGAAACTTTCTTGCTTCCTCCTCTAGAGGTGGAAAACGGTTCTTTTTAAAGACAAGCTTAATGAGTCCTGTGCCAGCGCACCAAACTACAAGATAAATGTACGCACCAGGTTAGCCCTGGAAATGTAGTTTATAAAAGATCTGCATGAAAAACTCAGAAGCAGGTTGAAAATATCTGCGGCACAGCTGGTGCATTTTTATTCCAGTTATTAGGGAAGAGGTTCTAGGGGCGGGGTCGTGAAGCAGAGATGTGACCAGACTGGGGCGCCTGTGCACCTGGCCCCTGAAAGGCTTTTGTGGGGTCTCTTAAATGAATTTCTTGTCCAGCTTTTATCAGGGCCCAAGTTTCTGTGTTTGGAGCAGAGTTAAGTTTTCAGGCTGAATGACTTGGATCGTTGCCTTTGTTTCCTTTTTGCCTTTTTACATAGCCTGTGGATATCTGGCCTTTTCAGCCAAGGAAAATGGAAGTGCTTTTCTTTTTTTTCTTTCTTTCTTTCTTCTTTTTTTTTTTCAGTTTTTTTCTGGTACCGGGAATCGAACTCATGACCTTGGGCTTGCCAGGCAGGTGCTGTGCCACTGAGCTAAACCCCCAGTGCTTTAAATCCTCATCTGAGTCATGAGTCTCAGCTGTGTGCTAACTGGCTCCTCTTTCCTTGATCTTCATGTCCTCTGAGAAGCAGTGAAATGAGCTAGGGTTGGACCTTGGTCCTGTGGAGGCACTGCATGGCTTGGAGCTGGGGGGAGAAGCTAGGGGGAGTGGCGTTGTGCCCTCCAGCTGGTGTTGCCCACAGAGC
Organism: Chinchilla lanigera; assembly: GCF_000276665.1. NCBI lineage: Eukaryota > Metazoa > Chordata > Mammalia > Rodentia > Chinchillidae > Chinchilla > Chinchilla lanigera. The sequence goes on from NW_004955430.1 coordinate 3,477,180, forward strand.
CCCTGCCCTCTGTCCTTCCCTCTTTTGCTTGTGTGTCTGAGTTTTCCCTTAAGTTTCATTTGGGGAAAAAGTTTTTGACATTTGTAGGCAGCAGAGGCGAGATTGATCTGTTTTATCCTTTCCTGAGTCAGCCCTCAATGGGCTGAGCTTCTGTTCCCTCCTCCTAGGAGTGAGCCATGGGGCAGACTGTGCACTAACGTCTCACTTTTGCCCCTAACTCATAGCTGTTGCTTAGCTCTGTGGGGCAGCAGAAGTAAAAAACCGGGTATCATAAATGAGTTCAGTCCCTGTATCCGTGGTTTCTGGTTTCTGTTTATTATTGACATTTTAGCAAATAGTGTTATCTCTATTTTTTGTATGGGGAGAAAGGGGGCTAGATCAGGTTATGAACTCGTTCCTGTCTTCTTCCAAAACTCTTTTCCAAGGGAGGAGAAGATCCAGAGATAAAGAGTAGCCAGGAGGCAAAATATGGCGGCTTCATGGTAGGAGAACTTCAGAGTACACCAGGAATAAGCTAGAACTAATGATAAAATGATAATAGAGGGCTTTGTAAATATTACTACTTTTTGCTTTGAGTGTAGGTTGTTCTCTGAAAAACCTGCAGGTGACCTGTTTAATTCCTTCAATATCTGAAGTTCTCGGATTGTACCCAGGATCAGCTCAACTCTCTAGATGTTAACTGAGGAGTCCAAAGTCACCAGGAACTATTAGTTCAAGGAGGCATATGACTCTTAGTAAGTAGGCCTTTGTGCTATGACTCCACTGATCACAAGTAATGGCCCCAAACCCAGCACAGACTGGACTAAGTAAAGAGGAATTTATTAGCTCACATAACCGACCAGTTCAGAGATAAATCCTGGAGTCAGCTCACAGGCTCAAATGATGTCATCACAATCTGGTTTCTTTCTCCCCCCGCATCCTGGCTTTACTTCCTGTACATTGACTCCAGGCTCGGGTGTATCTCCCCTCATTGGAAGAGGCTGCTAAGTTTCTAGGCCTTCGTCCTTTTGTCTTTCTTCCAGAGAAGCAAGCTCGAGTCTTTGCCTCAGTCTTCACAGACAACCTTGTTTCATCCTTTCGGCCCAGGTGTGTCACAGGCACATTCTACAGTAATCGCAGGCCCAGGGACACCTGAAACCCTGACTGACTAAAGCCCACGTCATGTGATTCACCCCGGGGCCAGCAGGGAGGAAACTCTACCCTAAGTGGCTCAGGAATGGTGAGAAGTTCAGATCTTAATTACTGACAAAAGTGAACAGTGTCAGGCTGGAACACTGGCCTGACCCACCATTGTTGGGCTGCATTGGGCTACGGGCTGTATTCCCACTTGACATACTCTTTTTTTAAATGTATTTTTTATTACCGCATCTTAATTTTATAAAATACTTTGTTTCAATGTGGTATTTTTACACATGCGTGTAACATATTTTGATCATACCTCCCACTACCTTCCTTTATACCTCCCTCCCTTTATTCCCTTCCTCTTGTCTGACATACTCGTGAGTCAGAGTTTGTTCCACTGTGAGTTAACATCTGGTTACTGTGCAATTTGAGTTGCTCTGTGGACCTGGGCATCAAATCTTCTTTCCTCTGAGAACACTGTTCTTGCTGGAGTTAGAGTGGGAAACTTACTCCAGGTGAGTAATAGGACCGGACTCTAGTATTAGATATGTTCCTGGTGATGACTCCTTGAGATTCTCAAACACATAAGGATAAATAAGGACAGTAAGTATAATGGCACCCACTCTAACGGGCTACATTATAAAGATAAACTTGTCTTATCTTTCCAGGGTTTTGTGTAGGAGAGCGGTGAATAGTGTAGACCAGTGATGGTGAACCTTGTAGAGCTTTCAGCGATACAAACAACCTGCTGCAGCACGCGTGCCCTGGGTTCTCCAGCACTGGTATAGACTTTAGAGAGTTGGGAGAGACGTCCCCTTGTATGCCTTAACTTCATCACTGAGCCTCAGGTGCCTTATTTATAAAATAGTTTCCACCTGATGGAGCTGTTGGTAAGAAATAAAAGAGGTGATGTGAGTAAAGCCCTTGATCTGAACATGGTAAGCTGCCCATAAGAGGTAATGATTGTTATTATTTCCTAATTTGTCAAGGAAGCAAGTGCATTGCTGGGTAATCTCTTTAAAGTTCTTTTTATATTTAACACCCTATAAATCTATGCACATCTTTCCTCCACTACCCACCTTACTGACAACTTGAGCGCTGCGTCTTCTTTGATGGGGAGGTATTAGACAGCTTTCAAATGCCAAAGCCTTCACACAGAGTATAGTACTTCATAACTTATGGAGGACTTTTGTGTTCATTCTCTCATTTGATCCTTAGACCACCCTGTGATGAATCAAAGCCAGAACTGCAATTCCCATTGTATAGGGCTCAGATCAAATGACTTACCCAAGGATACAGTGGCTGGAAAGTTGTAGGGTGAATCTTGCTGCTAGTAATCACCTTGGGTAGCTTGTGTCCCTTGTAGTATTCTGCTACTCCAGTATGGATTTGCCTTTCTTACAAAATTCATTACATTTGTTAGCTATCCTCCATGGTTTCTGGTAGATTTGGCTAGGCAGACATATTGTATAGCTCTTCAAAATAAACTATGAGTTCACCTAGTAAAAAATGAGATTGTTTTTTGCTTCCATCTTTGTTCATTGGCTTGATTTATCAGGATTGTATTTGCAAACAATCTCCTGCCATTAAAACAAATTACCTGACTTTATGTTTAAGTGAAGTTTATGACATTTCAGGGTTTCCCAATTAGAACGTGAACAACTTGCCTAGTAGAGGTTCAAGTCATTTATCCCGGGAAAGGTAAAGATTTTTCAGGGAGACTGGATTACTATGAATGATAGCTAGAGCCTGAATTCTTAGTCTGTTAACACATGGCTCATTTCTTCCAGTCCACAGCCAGCAGTATTGTGCACTGGTAGTACTTACAGTACTAGATAATAGTTCTGATGACATTAATTATTTGAAAAAAATTAGAGCATGCCCAGCATCCAATGGACTATTGTTAGATCATTGTTAATATTTCTCTGCAGGTTTTTGGATGGGCCTCTATTTCAAGATTTTTGAAAACAGACTGGATTAGTCAAAAGCATTGTGTAGAGTAAATGTCCTTGAATGTGCCCTCTTGTTTATGTATGAATGAAGTGGCCACATGGTTCATCAGTTATTAGGCAGTTTTACAGTGAGTAGATTTTTTTTTTTTTTTTTTTTTTTTTGTCTTTTTGAGACAGGATCTTGTTGTGCAGTCCAGGCTGGCCTTGAGCTCACTTTGTAGCCCGGACTGGTTTCGAACTCGCAATGGTCCTCCTGCCTCAGCCTCCCGAGTGCTGGGATTACAGGTGTGCGCCACCACACCCAGTACACAGTGAGTAAGCTGTAGTGGACAGAAGTTTGAGAGTAAAATCAGATCACTGGGCCCATAATACATTAGGAAAGGGCATTCTGTGGAGACACACAAGGCCTTGACCTTCCCCTCTCATCTAAAAGTACACAGATGTCTCCATGAAGACACAGTTTGCAGGAGACCAAAGCAGAGACCAATATCCAGTGTTGAGATATACCATACACATTGTGAGGTGCATGATAGGCGAAAATCTATACGATGCAGTTTAATGAAGTTTTACATGCATACACCCATGTAACCATAGCCCAGATCAAGATACAGAATATTTTGATCATACTGCGATCTTCCTTCATGCCCTTGTCCACTCTCATTCCCCAACCTTCCACTCAGGAAGTCACTATTTTGATTTCTACCTGTATCACTTAAGGTTCACCTGCTCATGAGCTTTGTTATAAATGGAGAGATATAGTTTGTGTTAATGTATATCCGGCTGCTTTTGCTTAAAACAATGCCCCAAACACAGGTTTTCTGCAGTCATGATTGGCTTGTCAGCTGACTAAAAGTGAAAAGATTTTGAGATACTTTGATACTGGTGGGAAGCATGCATTGTGTGGTAAGAGATGCCCTGGAGCCATCCCGAAATGGAAGAGTAGGAAAGCTAAAGACAGCAAATGTACACTAAAAAAGGACTTCCCTGGAGCTAGAGTCTTCTAGGACCAAAGATCCTTCTTCCTCTGGTCAGTAGTATTTTCTGGCACTCCTCCATCCTCCACACAAGCCCTGGACAGTGCTGACATCATGTGTGGTAAATAATATTTCAATAAATGTGTAGCTTTGCTCAGTGGCAGTATTGTAGCCAATGAGGTTTATCTGAGGTGCGATTATTGCTAAACAATAAATGTGTGATCAGGTCAGTGAATATTTTACCCACTATTCTGGATCAATTGTTTCTTCCTGATCTTGGAATAGTTCCCTTATATGCAGTGTGAATATGAAAACGTTTTTCTCTTTGCTTTTTATTAGTTGTTTTTCTTGTTTTATAAGTCTAGTTTCTTCACTCAATATTTATCTTTTCCTTAGTTTGTTATTTTTTTGACTGATTAAGCTTTGAAGAACAAGTCTTTATTTTTGTCAGCTACAGGTGTATTTTTCAGGGATGTTACATGAGTAATATGTATACAACTTCGTTTCTTTCTTTCCAAAGGTCTTAGAACCTTCTGGAATTGTTCTGATATATACCCAGCCAGACAGTGCCAAATCATGTTCATAACCAAGAGAAAAGACTTGAGTTTGAATTATAGAATATTTGAAAAGGATCTAGTTTTATTGCTTTTTTGGTGGTATTGAGGTTCAAATGCAGAGCCTTGAACATAGTAAACAAGAAATCTACCACTGAGCTGGACCCTCAGCCCCTAGTTTTATTGGTTTTAATTCTTTTCTGGTGCTGCGGATAGAACGCAGGGCCTTACACATGCTAGGACAGTGTTCTACCCCTGAGTTACATCCCCAGCCCATTAGTTTCAACTGTGAAGCCAGGTTCTGAGTTTTTTTTTTAATTATTAACTCTGTCTAGGTCATAAGAAAGTTTATGACAGAGATACTGTCTTGTGTTTTCCTCTAGAATATCTAATGTTAGTTTATACATTTAGATCTCTGGTCCATTTTAAGTTAAGTGTGTGTGTGTGTGTGTGTGTGTGTGTGTGTGTGTGTTATGAGGTAGAGGCCACTTTCCCACTTTCTCCATCAATTTTTACAAAACAGCCTCTTGGGATTTAGATTGAGATGATGTTGAATCTGTGGGTCGTTTTGGAGAGGACAACTTAACAATATTGTCTTTCATTCCCTGAATTCGGTGTAGCTCTCTATTGAAACTGTTTCTGATTTCCCCAACAATGTGATCAGTGTAGAGAGAGGGCTTAGCATATTTGATTAGATTTATCTCTCATATTTTATGTTTTTTGATGTTACAAGTGAAATTTTAAAAATTTCCAGTTTATTGCCGGTATGTAGAAACATGCTTGATTTTGTAAAAAATTAAGGTTATTGGTACATATTAGATATACGTAATGATCACATTCATCATAGGGTTTTTATACCTGTAAATAATGTATCTTGATTCTTCACTTTTCCTGCAACCCCTATCCTCCCTTCACCCACCTCTTCCTGTCCTTACTTATGAAAGCTTTGTTTCCATTTTTTCATTCTATTCTTTTTTTGCACTTTCTTTCTTTTCCCCTCTTTCCTCCCTTGTTCCCTTCCCCATTTGAACATTTCCTTTCTATTTCTAAATATCTATTTTACCTTTTTGTCCTTATTTACCCTTTCGGATTCTCATACCAGGGAAACAATGTGATCTATAAACATGTGTGTCTAATTTATTTCACTTAAGAGTGTGGTCTCAAAGTGCGTTTATTTTCTTAGAAATGTCTCAAGTGTGTCCTTCTTTATGGCAGAGTAGTACTCTGTTGTATATAGAACTCATATTTTCTTTATCTGGTGGCATTTGAGCTGTTTCCAAGATTTTTGTCCTGCTATAAATATGGGTGTGCGTATATTGCTGTGGTACAATGCTTTTAATTCTTTTGGGAAGAAGCCAAGAAGGGGAATAGCTGAGTCAAATGAAACCTCTAGTTTTAGTATTTGGAGGAACCTCCACACTGATTTGCACAGTGGTTGCACCAGTCTATAGTCCCACCAACAGTGGAGAAGGGTTTCTTTTTTCAAGCCCCTCCAGCATTTGTTGTTGGATGATTTCTTGATAATAGCCTTCTTTCTGGAGTGAGATGGAAGCTCAGTATTAATTTGCATCTCTTAAATGACCAGTGCTATTGAACATTTTTTCATGTATATATTTGCCATTTGTATTTCTTTGAGAAGTGTCTGTTCATTTCAGATGCCCATTTTTTAATTTTAAAAATAAAAGAACAAAAACAAATTAACAGACATCCATTTACAAAATAGCACAAGAACAATACAAGCAACACTGAAGTGGAGGCAAGGTGACAGGAAATTAACCATGGTTGTTGTATTACATATTGATATCTTCAAAATGGTTACTCATGAAAGCAAATATAGACATGCAAGACTGATCAAATAATTAAATATTAACTGTTCCTTTCAGTAAAGCGACAGAAGTCAGTAGTACAATTATGTTAGCTATCCTGTATATACATATATACACAATTTTCCCTTTCTTTCTTTTCTCTTTACCCTCATCCCAGTTGCTCTTTACTTTTTTGAACAGTTTCCTTTTGTTTCACAATGTCTGTCATACCTCCTAATTTTTATTCACTCTTTCAGGTTCTTACACTAGTGAGACAATATGTTGCTTACACATGCAGGTCTGATTTATTTCACTTATAAGTATGGTCTCTAGTTGTGACCATTTACCTATAAAAGCCTCAAGTTTATCTTTCTTTATAGCTGAGTAATATTCCATTATATAAAAATGTCACAATTTTTTTATCCATTCCTTAGTGGATGGACATTTGGGTTGCTTCCATAATTTAACTATTACAAATTGCACTGCTATAAACATGGGTGTGCATATATAGCTGTGATATGATGTTTTCAGATCTTCTGGGAAAATACCCAGAAGGGAAATGGGACCTCTAGACCTAGTTTGCTGAGGAACTTCTAAACTGATTTCCACAGTGTTTTCTTTTTTTTTTTGGTGGTACCGGGGATCAGACTCAGGACCTTGCACTTGCCAGGCAGGCACTTGTGCCACTGAACTATATCCCCAGGCCACAAAATGTAGCTATTAAAAAACTCAATTGCTTTCTTCTTCTTCTTCTTTTTTTTTTTGGTACTGAGACTCAAACTCATGACCTCAGGCTTGCCAGGCAAGCACTTATACCACTGAGCTACATCCCCAACCCTCCATAGTGTTTTCACCAGTCTACATTCCCACCAGCAGTGGAGAAGAGTTTCTATTTCTCTCTTTTTTTTTTTTTTGGTTTTTCTCCGGTACCGGGAACCGAACTCACGACCTTGCGCTTGCCAGGCAGGCGCTTTGCCGCT
>NW_004955430.1:3485326-3519991 GCF_000276665.1 Chinchilla lanigera
TCAGGGATTGTAATTCCACCTGACTTGTCCTTGTTGCTCAGGATTGATTTTGCTATTCTGGGTCTCTTCTGGTTCCAGATGAATTTTAGGAATGTTTTCTCTAGCAGATGCCCATTTTTGGATTGAATCTTTAAATTTTGGAGGGGCTCATTTTTTTTGAGTTCTTTATTTATAGATATAGTGCTTTGAGGAACAGCTGGCAAAAATATTGTCCCAATTTGTGGGTTGTCTTTTCCCACTGTTAGTGGTTTCTTTTGCTGTACAAAAGCTTTTTAATATCCCAGTTGTTGATTCTTGTAATATTTCCTGTGAAATCAGGGTATTTTATTCATAAAGTCTTTGCCTACTCCTATGTCTTCAAGAGTTCTGCCTAATTTATCTTCCAGCAGATTTAGGATTTCTGTTTTGATATCTAGATCTTTGACCTAATTTGATTTTATTTTAGAGCATGGTGAGAGATATAGGTCTAGGTTTAAGCTTTGGGATATGAAACGCCAGTTTTCACAGCACCATTTATTAAAGAGGCTATCTTTCTTCCAATGAAGGTGTTTGCCTTGTTTGTCAAAGATAAGGTATCTGAGTGTGCTTAGAGTTGTTTCTGCATCTTCTAACCTTTTCTATTGCTCATCTAGTCTGTTTTATTTTTGCCAGCACCATCTTGTTTTCATTATGGTAGCTTTGTAGTATAATTTCAAGTCAGGGATAATGATACCCCCTGTATTGCATTTGGGGACCAGAATTCCTTTTGCTTTCTAGGTCTCTTCTGATTCCAAATTAATTTTAGGATTATTTTTTCTAGTTCTGTGAGATATGCTGTTGGTATTTTGATTGAGATTACATTAAATCAGTATAACAGTTTTGGAAGTATGATCATTTTCATTGTGTTGGTTCTTCCTACCCAAGAAAAAGAGATATTTTTCTATTTTCTGATATCCTCTTTGATCTCCCTTTTCAGAGTAATATAATTTTCGATGTAAAGGTTTTTACTTCCTTTGTTAGATTGATTCCCAAGTATTTCATTTTTTTGGATTGTTTTCCAAAAGCTGTAGTTTCCTTAATTTCTCTCTCAGTGAGTTTGTTATTTGTATACAGCAATGCTATTGATTTTTGAGTGTTGACTCTATATCCAGCTATGATACTGAATTTGGTTATTGAATCTAGAAGTCTTTTGGTGGAGTTTTTGAGGTCTTCTATGTAGAGTATCATGTCATCTGCAAATAATGGTAATTTCGCTTCTTCATTTACTATCCATATCCCTTTTATTTCTTTCCCTTGTCTAATTGGTCTGCCTAATGTTTCTACAACTATATTCAATAGGTGTGGTGACAGTGGACATCCTTGTCTTGTTCCTGATTTTATAGTGAATGGTTTCAGTTTTTGTACATTTAATGTGATGTTTGCTATTGGTTTGTCATAGATGGCTTTTATCAGATTGAGATAAAGGACCTTCTATTCCAATTTTCTGTAGGTTTTTATTTTTTATCCTGAATGAGTGTTGGACTTTGTCAAATGCTTTTTTCTGCATCTGTTGAGATGATCATGTGATTTTTGTCCTTGGTTCTATTGATGCGATGCATTATATTAATTGATTTGTGTATGTTGAACCATCTCTGCATCCCTGTGATGAATCCTACTTGGTCATGGTGTATAATCTTAATGATTTGCTGCATTCTGTTTGCCAGTATCTTATTGAGGACTTTTGCATCTGTGTTGAAAAGGAGATTGCCCTGTAGTTCTATTTTTTTGGTTGGATCCTCCTCTGGTTTTGGTATCAATGTAGTGCTTGCTTTTAGGAATTAGTTTGGGAGTATTGCTTCCCTTTCAACTTCATTAGAGAGTTTGAGGAGTAGTGACGTTAAATCTTCTCTAAACTTCTTGTAGAATTCAGCAGTGAATTTGTCAGGGCCTGGGCTTTTCTTGTTGGTAGCTTTTTAATTCTTTAATTCCACTGACTCATTTTGGGCTATTTAGAGTTTTTATATTTTCTTGATTCAGTTTTGGTAACTCATATGTGTCTAGGAATCTGTCCATTTCATCTGTGTTTTCCATCTTATTAGCATACAGGTATTGATCTTGATTTCTGTGGGATCCATTGTGATTTCACCCTTTTTATTACTAATTGTCTAGATTTACGTCTTTTTAAAAAAAATAAGGTTGGCTAAGGGTTTGTCTGTTTTACTGAATCTTTCAAAGAACCAACTCATTGATTCTGTGTTTTATTTTAGTCTCAACTGCATGAATTTCTGCTCTGATCTTTATTATTACCTCCATCAGATTGACTTTGGCTTTGACTTACTCTTTTTTTCTAGAAGTGTGAGGTTCATCATTAGATTATTTGAGCCTGCTCTGTTTTTCTAATGTGGGAATTCACTGTTATAAATTTCCCTCATAAGACTGCTTTCATTGCATCCTATAAGTTCCAGTGTGTTGTACTGGCATTATCATTTAATTGTAAAAACTATCTAATTTATTTTTTAATTAGATCTGTGACCCATTGGTTTTTCAGGGGGGCCTTATTTAATTTCTATGTGTTTATGCATTCTTTGTGGTTTCTTTTGCTATTTATTTCCATTTTCACTGGGCTATGGTCTGATAATATGCATGGGATAATTTCAGTTCTTTTGCATTTACTTAAGCATGTTCTGTGAGCTAATATGTGGTCTGTTCTGGAGAATGAATATGATGTGAATATGTATTCTGATGTGGGGTGGAACACTGTAGAGATTACTAAGTCCATTTGTTGAAAGGGTTGCTTCATTTCTGATATTTCTCTGTTGATTTTTTTCATCTGATTGTCTGTGCCAGTGGAATATTGAGGTCCACCATTACAATTGTATTAGTGTTTATTTGATTTTTCATGTCCTTTAATATTCTATACAGTTGAGTGCACTGGTGTCTGGTGTATATATATTTATGATTGTTATCTCTTCCTCTAGTATTGTTCCCCTAACAAGTATGTAGTGACCTCTTTGTCTTTGTTGATCAGTCTCGGTTTGAAATTCACTTTGTCTGCAAATAGAATAGTTATCCTGATTGTTCTGGGTTTCTGTTGCATAGAGCATTGTTTCTGATCCTTTGACTTTCAGTCTATGAATTTCTTCTTGAGTTAAATGTGTTTCTTGTATGCAACCTTTGTTAGATCTTGTTTCTTGATCTAGTCTGCCAATTTCTTTCTTTTGATTAGTGAATTGAGACCATTGATGGTTATAACTGATGTATATTGACTTATCCTTGTTATATAATTTTCCTGTTGTTAGTTCCCTTTCCTTTTCCTCTGTTTAATTGCTTCCTTTGCTGGTTGATTCATTCTATTTGGGCTCATGGAATTGTAGTCTTCGAAACCTCCAGAACATTTTGAAGTGCTGGTCTGGTGGTCATGAACTTCTTCAGGTGTTCTTTGTCACAGAGGTATCTTATTTCTCCATCAATTTTGAGAGACAGTTTTGCAGGGTACCTCAGTTAGGTTGGAGGTTGTTTTCTGTTAGGGCTTGCAATACTTCACTCCAGGCTCTCCTTTTCCTGGAAGGGTGTACTAGGAATTAAACTCAGGACCTCGCACTTTCCAGGCAGGTGCTGCACAGCTGAGCTATGTCCCCAGCCCTCCAAGCTCTCCTTGACTTAAGGGTTTGTGTTGAGAAGTTTGATGTGATTCTGCTGGGCTTTCCTTGAGAGGTGATTTGCTTGTTTTCTCTAACAGCTTGTAATATTCTGTTCTTGTGTTGAATTTCTAATCTTGACTATTTTATGCCTTGTGTCCCATGGCTGTGCCTTATCCTAACACTGGGAACCCCCAAAATGGAGTCAACTTGTGGCTGCTCTGAGTCCCAGGTTCAACTGGCCCCTTTCCGAAATGGTGACCAGCCAGTTGCCCTCTCCTTGGGACATCTGAACCAGAATCACTTACCAACCACCACAGCACACAGTGTCTGCTGCTCTGTTCCACTGGTGCGTTCCTCCATGGAGGCCTTTGTAGTCATCCATAACCTCAGTGCCTTAGTAGGTTCAAGCTGCCTCTCTCATGCCATGAGCTGGGATTCAGGGAGAAATTACCATTTACCACCTCCCTCTTCTGTGTTGAGATCCCTCTCTTTGCTCTCCTTGTGGGCTCCAATTTTTGCTTCAGATCTTTGATGGTCCTTGGAACCCACTTCTCTCCTGCTTCTATTCCCCACATTGCTATATTTCAGCATACAGACTCTAAATTATGGAGAGGCTGATTTGCTGCTGCTCACTATTCTGCTTTCTACCTGGGAGTCTCCCACATGCTTGATTTAAAAAATATATTGTCCTTGCATAGGTCATCTTGTCAAATTGATTTATTAGGTTCAGTAGTTGTTGAGATTTTTTAGGAATTTCTTTGAGTCCATTTTGTGAATAAAGACAGTTATATACCTTTCTTTCCATTGCTTTGTGTGTGTGTGTGTGTATTACCTTATAGCTTTGTCTAGAATTTCTAGTACAGTTTTGTTATAGAAGTGTTAAGACTGTGGCTATCCTTGATTTCCTGCAGAACTCACAGGCAAAGAGCTTGGTCTTTCATCATTGACTGTAATACTAACTGTGGATTTTGCCTAAGTTTTCAATATTAGTTGAGAATGTTTCCTTTTTCTAGTTTGCTGAGGGTTTTTGTTATGATGGGATGTTATATTTTATCAGGCACCTTTTTTTGTATTGAATTGATCATATGGTTTTTCTCCTTTATTAATGTGGCAGATTCCATTGAATTTTGGATGTAAACCAATTTTGTGCCCTCAGGATGCATTCCACTTGGACCTGATATGTTATCCTTTGTATATATTGATGGATTGGATTTTCTGATGTTTTTTATGAGTTTTGTATGCATATATTATTAGGTCTGTACATTTTCTTTTTATCTGGTTTCGCTATCAGGGATTGACTCCTAATGAAGAGTAATCTGGTACCAGTTACTATATCATGACCGATAGCAGAGCTTTAATTTTCTCACTTTTAAGTGTGTGGAGTGACAGCTGTTAAGAGGTAGAATTCATTTAATGACCAGCTAAGAATCTTTGCTTATTAACACATGAGGTATATGTGGAATTGCATATTTGTTGTGTTTGAGGTAATTTATCAAAAATGCTAGAAAATACTTTGAGTAGAGAAACTTGCACCATCTCTTTCATTACAAATGGGTGTGTGTATATACTATGTGTTTATTGTTAGACCTACTTTTGTGTTTGTATTTTATTAGCAAAATTTCTTTTTATCTCTGAGGGAATGAATTATCTAATTTTTTGTCTTTTTGAGACAGGGTTTTACTATGCTGTTCAGGCTGGCCTTGAACTCACTTTGTAGACCAGGTTGGCCTCACACTTGCAGCGATCTTCCTTCCTTAGCCTCCTGAGTTCTGGGATTACAGGCGTGTACCTCCATACCTGGCCTGAATTATCTAATCGTTACTCATTGGAAATTTACAGAGTACTCAGTTGATAAAATTTTATTGTATGCCAGTCATTGAGTCTCCCCACCACCCTATTTTTCCCAAATAAAGTGTTATATTCCTAAGTCAGAATTATTTTTCATCAAATTGATTATGTAACCTTGGATAAAATAAAAACATACTTTTCATTTGTATTGGTAGCATTGTAAGATGTCACTACGGCTGTGATTCCTGTTTTAGGGAGACATCTGTTTAAAATGAAGGATTATAAATTCAGTCTAACTCAAAACAGGCTCAGTACAGAATGGAGTCAGAAATAAATCATCATTTCTGATGAAGTAGAGATTATTATTAAATATGTAGTGATGAGAGAGAACTGAGAGTAACCATCTGATTCCCTGAGTGATTGTACTGGGGAAGGTACAAGGAGTGAGGGAAGGGTGATGAAGAATTTGGAGTGTGTGTTGCTACGCTTTAGGAAACACACCAGCGTTCGTAGCTCTGTGCTCAGAATGATGCGTTTGGGCGTCCCGCCTCCATGTGGTCAGCAGGGTTGGTGATGATCCTCTTTCTCTGGAGGATGGCACCTTGGGGAGTTATGAGCAGTGTGATTTATCTGTCTATTTATTTATCTTTACTTGTACCAGATTTTATTTTATTTTTTACATTAGATTTTATTGGTACATTTTAGATGTACATAATGATCACATTCATCATAGAGAATTTGTAGCTGTACATGATAGAACTTGTTTCCCCCTCCCCTGCATTCCCCTACCTTCCCTTCAACCCCTAGCAGTGCGATTTAGAAAACTCTTTCCCCTTATTTTATTTTCAAGAATACAGAGAAGGTTGAGTGAGTTAAGTGCTGTGCTGGCAGCTGTAAACAGGGACTTACGACGCTGTGTGGAATATCTGGTGACCTGTGATTGACATGTTTCTCCATCTGCCCTGCTGTGGTCACTACTTCTGTGGATGGTGGGTGGAAATGCATGCTTCTCACATGGTGATATGTAGGCTTTTGAATGCCGCAAGGTTTGCTTCAGTGCTGCCTCTGTTCTGTTGAGGGATCCTTATCAAAAAGATTTTGGGAGCCAACTGTGTTGGTACATACCTGTAATCCCAGCTCTTGGAAGGCTGAGGCAGGAGGATCACAAATTTGAGGCCAGTCTGTGCTATCTAGTAAATTCAAAGCCCACCTAGACCATCTGGAGAGACCGTCTCTCAAAAACAAACCCAAACCCAAACCAAACCAACTCTACCCCTCAAACAAACAAAAAAACAGATCACAAGAAGGCTTTGGGGTTGGGGACCATTTGCATAAAATGCATGAAATGTCCCTCACTCCTTGCTACCCTAGTTCTTATCCTACTGATTCTTGAAGACTTGTATTTCAAGTCCAGCCTCCAGAGTGTTCCCTGACTTACTACAGATGGTCCTGACTTACAGTGGTTTGTTGTACAGTTGTTGACTTTATGATGGTACAAAGGTGACACATTCAGTAGAAATTGAACTTAGAATTCTGGTAGTTTCCCAGGATAATGATATACTGTTTGATTCTGCTTCCCAGTGTAGGGTAGCAGCTGTGAGCCACAGCTCCCAGTCAGCCACACAGACACAAGGGGAAACAACCAAATACTCTAGCACGCTGTGTTGCCGAGTTCTGATGTTTAGTAAGTTAAGTTCAAGAATTGGATTTTGAAGTAAGATACTTTTAATTTAAGGTGGATTTATTGGGTATAAGCACATAATAAGTTGAGGCACATCTACTCAAGCCTCTTTTGTTTTTTTTTTCTCTTTAGGGCTGACTTTTTGTCTGTGTATGGTGTAAAATGCCCCAAAGAATAATGTGCTTTAGATTGTAATGGAGAAGATAAAGTTGATATGAGATTGTAGTCTAGATACGAGTTTTGTGACACAGAATGAATCCTTTTTTAACAAAAAACTTGATGATATCAAGAAGGTTTTAGTTACTTGGAAACAGTAAAAACAGGTTTTAAACTACACAATGAAAAATGAAGTATTTGTAACAACAGCACATAGGTTATGATGAGTGTCAAAGCAGATGATTTAGGCTACAAGAAACACATTGTAATCATTTGGGGCTTGATTTGTTTGACTTGACTTCCTGGATTGTTGCCTTACTTCCTTTACTTTCAGTCTATCTTTTATGATTTTCCTGCAGAGATATCTTTTTGTCTTTAATGAAGTCTATCATACCCATTTATTGGAATTTTTAGTAACTTTCCCTTTTGGATTCTCAGCTTTCTAATGATTGATGTCCCTCTGCCAGTTGTTTTGTTTTGTTTTGCTTTTTTTTGTTGTTGTTCTGTTTTGTTTTAGGGTATTGCTATCGGAGCCATGCATTCCCGCTTCCCAGGCTGTGTAGTCTTGAGCAAGTCACTCGTGCTGGTTTTCCTTTTATTCCATTACAGAACGAGAATGATGAAGCTTGCCTTTCAGGATGGTGGTTACATCTCCACATGGTAGCGCACAGCAGGGGCCTACTTGCTCTATAGCAAGGACTCTCTCAGCCTTTGCGCATCACGAACCACAGTAAATGCCTTCCCAAAGGATGGTGACATTGTGAGTAGGGTCACTGTGATCATTTATAGCCAAGGGGAAATAGTGTCCTTAGGTCCAGGTTTGTCTGCTTGTGTCTGCTGGATTGTTGCAGAGACATGCTTCATGCTGTTTGCCTTATTATATTTATGGAAGAGCACTCCATTCATAACAAAACCCATTAAAATAACATCCAGAAAGTAGTTAAGACCGTGTATCAATGGTATCTTCTTCCGTGTTCTGTGTGGAGATCCGGTAATAACTAAGGGGCAAAAAGAAAACATGGAGTGAAAGAGCATGCTTCCTGGAATCGGTGAGATTTTATAACCACAAAAATAATTTCCATTTATGAGCAGTTGTTCTGTTCCAAGCACTGCCTTCAGTAGTCACAGTCATATTATAGGGCCAGTATTTTTTCCTATTGCAGTGAGAAGTAAACCAGGGCATCAAGAGGCTACATGTATGTTGAACCTGTACATTGGGTGTGTAAAATTCAGAGAGAAGTGTAAAATATACATATTAGAATAGGAGAAGGGAGTGAGGAGATGGGTGTCTTAGTCACTTTCTCCTTGCTGGGACACAATAACCAAGCTTAAAGGAGGAAAAGTTTATTTTGAGAGCTTGTTTTGAGGTTCTAGCAGGGAAGCACAGTTATGCGTACCCTTGAATGAGAAAGCAGTCCTCCATCAGGGATGGTCATCCTTTCCTACTAGGGAGCATCTTCAGGAGGATGCACAAGTAGAGGTGAGGGAGGAAGGGGACACCGCTTAGCCGGCCAGATCAGCTGAATCAACCCTGGCAAGTGGTAGAGTGACAGATGTTGCAGCCAGATCGCCCTCACATCCAGGAAAGGTTTATTTTGGCTCACATTTTAATCTATGATCATCTTTCTCCAAGACAGGATGGCATGGCACGGGACTAGGGAGGAGGAATAGTTGCTCACCTTATGGTAGCCAGGAAGTGGGGAGAGAGAGTCAAGGGAGGGGCTGGGAAGGGACATGGCCCCAGTGACCCACCTGTTCAGCCAGGCCCACCTCCTATCAGCAGGTCAGCTCAGTGCCCCTGTACTCCAGTCACCTTCCCGAGCACTCACCTCTGATTGGATGAGGCATTAGGGGACAGATATATAATAATGGGTACTGATGAGACATTTTATGAACTCTCTGGTAGCACTTGAATTTTTATCACATCTCTGTTGATTTTTAAAATAAGTGGCCTTTTCCCCCCAGAATTTGAGATTTTCATTATGATGGTAAATTGGCTTTTATATCTATGTTGCTTTTCTGCTCATTTGCTACTTTTCAAAACTCTTTACATTTGTTGTGTTCAATGTTCTTAAGCTTGTGGTGGATACTTGTGTTAGTCACTTTCTCATCACTGGGACAAAATACCTGACAGCCACAGCTCAAAGCAGAAGAGGGTTATTCCGGCTCACAGTCTTAGAGGGCTCAGTCCACGTGTGGGGATCTGGCACCAGTGAGAAGCAGCATGGCGGACGAGCATGGAGGAGGAAAGCTGCTTATATCCGGATGACCAGAAGTAGAGAGGGTGGAGGGAGGAGCCACATGGAGAGATACACTCTTCCAGGTTACATCTCAGTGACCCCCTCCTAACAGCAGGTCAGTTATAACCTCATCAGTGGACTAAGTTACTGATAAGTATAACTAACACCCCATGATCCAATCCATCCAGGCACAGGAAGTGTTTGGAGGATACCCCATATCTCAGCTAATCTTTGCTTTTGTAGCCAGGTGGAGTCGATGGTCACTTTTTCACTTTGGCCCAGTTGTTTGACAGTTGTGCCTGATGTGCTGCGTCTCTACATGAGGTGTTTATACTAAGCATCAGGGTTGGGAGTTTGGCCAAGTGGCCTTTCTCAGACCCTTGATGGAACACACATAGGATCCTGAGGAAGTTTTTGTTCTGCGTCCACGCAGCCAGTTATTGGTTGTGATTGAGATTTAAACCGAGAACTTTGCACTCCAACTCAGGATCTTTGGGAGATGAAATTTCTTTTGATGTTTTAGTCATGCCCCCTTGGACGTATCTCTCTATGACTTGTTAATATATCTGTTTCCCTTCATGTCTTGGCTTCAAAGAAGCTGAGCTGAATTTATTGCTTGGTTATTGTTGCTAGATTGGCTAAGGTTTTAAGCACGTATTTTTTTTCTTGTTTATGTGAAAGTTCTCCCCTATTTTTATTTTGATAATTTTATTGTTTCTGTGTCCTTAATTGTATATAACTAAGTCATTTTAAAAAGTAGGTTGGGTCTACATTTTAAAATCATTTCTGTGGGAGGAGGGCCATTAGCTCAAAGGGAAACAGGTTTGGGTTTCTTTGGTCAAAGAAGTTTGGGAGATTTTTGTATTTAAACTCCTTTTTAGGTTATTCCATCATAAGTGATCCATACAACTCATTTTTCAGTCTTTTCATGTGGAGAATACAGCAGGGGAATATTTGTTTTCTTGATATGATGGTTCTGGTGGGTTGACCCTCAGTTCTGACCTTGTAGGTTCTGAGAACCACAGACCTTGCCCTCCTTTGGTAAAGGCCTGAGGCAGCTTCCCTGAAGTCCAGAGGTGGGGATACGGAGTGTATGCTGCTGCTGGTGAATGCTCTTTGAATATGGAGGATGACTCCTGGGGCATAGTTACTAGGTGTCACTGCCCTATTTTGCAGCCTTGCTTGTAGAAGTGTACAGTAGCTTCCATGTACTTGACAGTTATTATTGGGCATCTACTAAATGCTGGCCAGTGAAGTGGATATTGTATTTTTAGGTATCTAATGATGACACAGTATCATTAGTGATTAGAAATATGATAGATTCATCACATAGACCAGTGATGGTGAACCTTTTAGAGTTTTCAGTGATACAAACAGCCTGTTGCAACACATGTGTCATGTGTTTGCCACCCCTGACATAGACAATAACCTCAGAGGAATAATATTGAAGAGATTCATAGTCACTGATGAGTATACCTCTAGGGGAGGATTAGAAGCCACCATCAGAGTAGATGCCAGTTAGCTGAGGGCCGTGTAGGGGAGCAGGGTTCTCATTTTTAGGCTGAGTTCTTTGAGTGTGAGGGCTCCTGGGAGAGCTCATCGCAGTGATTTCAGATACTTAGGCTTATGAATAAAGCGCCTCTGATCCCTCACCCTTTGGTGTGGCCCCCAGAGGTTCATGGGTTATTTCTAGAAGTGGTTTGGGGGGCGGGGTGAGGTGGAGTGTGTGGGCTGGCCGTGCTTACTCTTCTCCTCTCTGCTTATGGCTCTTGCTTTCTATAGTTCAGCTGATTGCTTTTCTTTCCAGATTGCTGGCTTAAGCTTTATCTTATCTAATTTTATCTCTTCAAGCCTTGTATATATCCAGAGCATCGTTAGAGCCTGTGCTCATTCTGTCCCTTCTACTTCTGTTGCGGTCGCTCCTTATCCCCCAGGAGTAGGGACTGAGTTTGCACACTCTCTGTGTTCCATGTCCTAGGAGGGTGGCTGGGGTACTTTTCACCACCGGAACCTCACTTTCTGGGTGTCGTTCCCATCAGTTTCTTCTAGGACCTGCTTTTCCTCTTGCTTCCCGTCTTTCTGAGCCCTTTGAAGGCTTTGACCCCTCCTGCACCCATTCTGCCTTTTTGCTTTCCTAACACTCTGTCCTGTTTGCACGCGCGCTACTTTTTACTCCAAACGTGTTCATCCAAGTAGTGAACTGCGGCTGGTATAATTAGGTATGTAACGTGTATTTTAATATCAGTATATCTCTTCATACACATACTAGTAAGAGACTTGGCTGTCAGCACTGGGCCCTGTGACTAATGTGCAAATACTCACTTGTGGCAGCCCCACCTGAGGAGCGTTTATGGTGTCCCTCAACTGTGTTCTCTCTGTGTCTCTCCTCTTCGTATCTCACTTTCCCTCCGTGTCCCTTGCTTTGTCTCGGGCACAAATCACTCAAATATGTTGTCACCTTTCCTCTCCTTATTCCTTTGTTTGTAGGTTCACAGAGACACCTGGGTGAGTAGAGAGAAACTAACAAAGTATTCAGCAAAGCTTACTTACACAGGAACCGTGGAGAGCTAGATTTGCATGCCTGCATCGTAACTGTCCTGGCTGCTATCTCCCCAGATAGGGTGGCACTTTAATAGTTTGGAACTTGCAGCCTGGGCACCCTCCCCTGAGTACTTTGCTGATGCGAAAAGGGGAAGGCAGGAGCAATCGGAGTCTTGCCTTACCTAGCCTGCTGGTCTCAAGTGATCCCCTTCCCCAAATGGGTGGTAGGGAAACCAGCCCATCTGTGAGGCATCTGGAGTGGATGACAGGAAGCAGAGGATGCAGGATTAGAATAGATTACGTGGTATTTGCTTGTCACTTCTGTTTAAAAGCAAATAAAAATCTATCTTTGGCTTAGAATTACAGCCTCCTGACCTGTGGGTGAATATTGACTGACACACTTTACCTCCCATGTAGAGAAAGCTCGCATGCAGAGCTATAAATTAGAGCTCTGCACTGGACATATCGTCTTAATGTTTTCTGCTGGGTGAAATTAGAACATGGTGTTTCTTTTGAGGTTACAAAAAGCAAATAAGGATCCTCTTCCTCCCAGACTAGTGGGAAGTAAACTAATTACTTGAAATCCTGTTTTATCAGCCATAAAAGTTAGATGAAAGCTTGGGCAGTTATATTAGAAGATCTTGATATATCTTGGATCACACATTTTAATTCCTTTTCTGGAAGAGAAAAACTGCATCTTAGGCATAGATAATTTTGCCCAGTTTTTTATAATATCAGATATAAAGTTTGTAGGGTCTTGAGTATTAGCACAATGTTAGGCAAGTCACTTAACCTCTCTGAGAAATGCTTCTTTAGCTTTCTAAGGGAAATAAAAATTCCTGCCTCATAGCTTGTAGTGAAGATCGGATGAGAATTGTATGCGAGTGCATGCAATATGTATTCAGTAAATATGAGTGACAGATAAGCCGGTTGATAAGCCTGCTAGGAAGTCCTGGATAGTTCTTTTGTTCTCATTTGCTGGCTTTGTTATGAAGTGTGGCTGGAACTGTGAAAAGACACACTATTCGTGCTTCTGAGGATACTCCTCCTTCAGGGTCTTAACTGTATTGTTTTTATGGAATTTTCAGAGGGTTTGTTGCCCCACGAAGGACTGAAAAGTTTTGAATTTCCTTTTTTCTTTCTTTGCAAAAGGTTTGAAAGCTTAAGTCATGTAATTAATAACAGGGGAGGTTAAGAGTCAAAGATTTTTCTCTTACTTTGGTTATTATTTTAAGCTGCACTTGGCATAGGTTGAAGCAGATCCGTGTCTTCTTGACCATTCACTGTTTTTTAACTGAGAAAATAGATTCTATCTCTAATGAAATAATTACAAACAGTTCCATTTACATATGGTACTGATTTTTCACAGCAGCATTGTTGAAATGCATGGGAACTACCAGGTTAAAAGACAAAAATGGACGAGCCATATATTCCAGATGGTATCTCCAGACCACAGGATCCAAGTAGCATGAGAAACTAGGGTGGGGGCTGGCAGACTTTGGCCCCCAGGCCGTGCTTGGCCTTGTGCCTACTTTTTATGGCTCGAGAACTAAGAATGGTGTTTTACATTTTTAAATCTTTAAGCCAAAACCCAGAGAATATAATATTTTGTAACATATAAAAACAAAACATTTCAGTGCCTATAAGTAGTTTTACTGGGTCAAAGCCATACCCATTCATTTATATATAGTAATCTGTGGCTGCTGTCCTATTCCAATGGTTGAGTTGAGTAGTGGCCTAAAATATTTACTGTCTGGTCCTTTATAAGAAGAGTTTGTAATCCTGAGTCTAGATGGTGAGGAGTTTTGTTCCAATATGCATTAATTCATATGGTTAATATATATTAGAACATGATTTGCTTCCTGAGGTTCAGCTTCTAACTTGAGTTTTTAGTCTTTTTACTCATTTCTTATTAATAAAATATTTAAAGAAAAAAAACATGACTAATCTCACTACTCAGACTACTTCCTCTACCATTTTTGAAAAGAAAAGTGAAAATACTCATGCTGATTTTATAAGTATAAGCAGGACATACTATGAAACAGTATAAGAAAAGTGTAGTGACAGCCTGTACCCTACATTTCCTACCATCTCATTTCTTCACTCAAGATAATACAGTAGTTAGTAATTTAACAGTCAGCATTGCAAAAATATTTTGTGGTTATACCAAAATGTATATCCTTCTTGAAAAACCTTTTCATAACATGTTTCATTTGCTAGTAAAATACTCTTAATTATTTAACCTATCATTGTGAGAAATTTTCAAGTATTATGCAGTATAAGATAGAAAAGCCTAATGTAGCGTTCGTTCAGCTTCAACAGCGTATGGTAACCTTTTGTCATCTATGGGATCCACTTTCCATATTACATGAAACAAATCTCAGGTACCTCATTTCATCGGTAGTATCTCTAAAAGGTAATAACTCTTAAAAAAAAACAAACCCTCAGTGTAAGCCAGTAACAGAAAATAGCATTAATGAAAAATGACAGTAATTCTATATAAAAATACTACCTTAGTGTAAATTTGAATGCTGGGTATTATATATAGTTGTCTCCTGCTCCCCCTTTATCTTTTAAATGTTGGTTTCTTTTACTGTTTGTTTGAATTAGGATCCAGATGAGGTTTACACAGTGTGATTGGTTGTTCTCCTTTAAATCTGTTTTAATTCCCTCTACATCTCTTTTCTTGTCCTTGATACTTGTTTTTCAAGGGAGTGAGGTTATTTGTTAGGTAGAAGTTTCACCTCCCTGTGGTATTATTTAGTATATCCCTCTGTCCTTCAAATTTCCTGTGAATTGGTAGTTGGATCTTGAGCTTCAGTCACATGTAGGTTTTGTTGTATTATTAATCATTATTTTTAGTTGGGTTACTTCCTAGGCATTAGTCCTTTCAGCAGGAGGCACTTACTACCTACTTACTTCTTTTTGTGATGCTAGCACTTGGAGTTTAATGTGTAAATCAAGTCACTCAATGTAGGTTGCAACTTGTTGATAACACTTTGTATGAATTTCTTTGCTATTTATTGGCTGAAGTGTTTAATTTTTTGTCTGTTTCCCAGTTGAAAGTTTTGACTTGGCATTTCATCTTTTAACAGTGACTCATTTTGGTTCTATAAATTTTTTAAGTGTAATGGATTTAAACATACTTAACGTTCTGTTGCAGTTGTGGGTGCTCAAATTGTCCTCTTTTTGGCTAGGGTGAGCCTTTTCAAGTTGGTTCAAGTTGTCAGGACACTAGTCGTCTTTGATAGCTTTCCTTCCATCTGGTATAACAAACTGTTCTGGATTCATCTTATACATTTCTTGCTCCAATATGGCAATCAACTATTTCTCCAAGGAGTCAGTCCTGCTTTTTAGTGAGTATTCACAAGAGTATTTGACAGAGGTACATATATATGACTGAACAGTTTTTATAATAAAAAACACATACAGAAAATGCATGCAGTACCATACCTTTGTCACCATCACCTGGGTTAAGAGTTAGAACGTGCCAGAAGCTCTGAAGTACCCTAGTGGGTCCCTTTTTAGCCACAATCCTCTTCCACTTTACCCAGAGTAACTGTTTGACCTTTATGGTAATCACTTCCTCATTTTTGAAATAATTTCTGCATACAGCCTAAGCAGTATAGATTATTTTTACCTGTTTTTAATTTCATACAGATGGACAATGCTTCCTGAATTCCTTTTTATCTTCTTATATTTTGCATCATAAGATTCATACATATTTTCATTTTTCTTACAAGATGTTACCCTATTGTAGGAATATTCTGCATGTTTGATATATGGTTGTGTAGTTTTGAGGTATTAAGTGGTGTTAAGACTAGTCTCCGTACCTGTCTCCTGGTATGCATGGCCATACGTTTGTAAAGGATACGTTTGTAAAGGATATGTTTGTGGAAGTAGAATCACTCGGTTAAGAGCTGTGTGTCTTCCTTACAAAGTGTTGTCCAGTCAATACCCTTACCAACAGTGTGGGAGTATTCCTATTGCTTTATGTGGTTGCCCACACCTGGAATCTTCAGACATCAACGTTTTTGCTAGTTGGGTAATTCAAAATTCTCTCTCGTAACTTCAGTTTGATGTTTTCCTGATTATCAGTGAAGTTGAATACATATTTTTAAGTGTTTAATTGACCAGAGTTCTTTCTTTATGAAGTTTGGGTTTAATTTCTATTCTGTTAATTCTCTGGATTATTTTTTCACTGAATTTTTTTCCTTATTGATCCATAGGCATTTTTATATGTGTAGGACACAGTATCTCATTGGTTGTATGTGTTGTGTGAAAACCTCTCGTTCTTTTCACTTTGTGGGATCTTTTGATTAACACAAGTTGTTCTTGTGTGGGGTTTTTTGCTGTTGTTCTGAAAACAGTGTTATTATTTTTGTAAAGTTTTACTTTCAGTGCATGTCTGCAGTACATAATGATTATGTTCCCTGTGGGGAGTTGATGCAGGCATGTCACACATCTTAATGCTTTCTCTTCACCTTCCCTTTTGCCTTCTCTCCCCTCTCTCCATCTCTTGGTTCTTTTCTGCAAAAGATCTATTTCCTTATTTTCCATTACCTTTTATTTTGCTCTTTACTTATATTTTGGGTTTCTTATATAAGAGAAACTATGTAACACTTCAGCTTGTGCGTCTTATTTACTTCACTTAACATTATGGTCTCAAGGCACATCCATTCTTCCTCTACCAGATTAGATCATATGATATCTAAAGACATAAGTTATCATAATTATGTAATGTTATTAACTCCTATTGCATATGAAATACTATTTAGTATTATGTATAAACTAAGAATGTATTTTTAAAAGCCTTATAGTCTTGCTTATGTACATTTCCTTTTAAAAGTATACATGAAATTAATAGTGTTATTACCCTGTCTGTACTTTTTTTACATAAAGTTTTATTCTGGAGATCTTTTTACATCATTTTTCTACTAATGTGCTTTATTCTTCATCTTGGTAGCTTGGTATTTCATTGATAAGGTCAAGGGTGTTTCTAATCCCATCAAAATTTGGCAGAAAAACGTGTATATAATTTTGGCATGATTTTCTCAGTGTATCTGTAAAGCACATTCTAAACAAGGGAATTTTGGGGTGAAACCATTTGGTTGTTTTAATATTAATAAATATTAGTATTTCACCTCAGTTAATTCATGTAAAATAGCAGTTCGTATAGTCTAAATTAGGAGCCACTAAATGGCCATGTCCAGATAAATTACCTGGATGTGAAATGATTTCTTTAACTCTCCCAGTGTTCATTAAAATTTGATTATTTTTAAAAGATCAACACCTACCAGTCAGTTTCCATGTTTCAAAGCAAGAAATTGCTAATTTAACCAAGTAGTTTGAAACAAATTTCATGGGAGATCCTCCACTTCTGTAAAGCATACATTAAGAACAGGGAGGCAAGCAAGTGTTTAATTGTGTTATGAAAGGCACACAGAAAGCTTCTTCTGATGACAGCTAACTTGAGAGCTCTTAGGTTCCTGAGTAATTATCCTCCCAAAGTTGAGGCTCTGACCAGCTTTTTAGATCTTTAATTTTATTCAAATTGAAATATTTTTTTCCCCTATTGTTCTTCTAGTATGTCTGTTTTATCTCAAACACTTCCCAAACGTGTCACTGTGTTTTAGGCAGTGATGGATCTGTGAGGAATGTGGAAGATAATGAGGTTTACTGTACTCTTTGTCTTCAAAATGCATTGCCTTGGAATAGAGGAGTTTATAAATGCATTTGTGCAATGGACTTCTTTACCATTAATTGGGTATTACTCTGTTCAGAGCATAATTTAAATCAAAGCAGCTGAGCCAGTCACAAGAGACCACAAAGCATATGATTCTATTAATAAGAAAGTCCTGAATAGGGAGATCCATAGAGGCTGCGAATTCTGTGGATCAGCGGTGGTTTGCAGCTGGGGGTGGTGGGTAGGATGATGGGAGGGTGATAGCTAAAAGATAATGAGTTTCCTTTTTGAGATGATAAAAATGCTCTAAAATTGTATTGATTGTGGTGTGGATATGTTAAAAATCATTGCATTTTATACTTTAAATGAATGAACTGTTTGAAATGTGAATTATATCTCAGAGAAGCTGTTAAAAATGTAAAAACAAAGCAACAACAGTAGAACTGTTCTTCCTCAGCTGGCTCAGCGCTGCTCTCCCTGTAAGTTCCATGGTTGGTGGGGATGATGTAGAGCTCCCAGGTCTGGGAGTGCGGTTCTGAGTCAGATGCAGGTTAGGTGTAAATGAAGTAATTTACTTACCAGCAGGTAAGACAGTGAATGGCCTTTGTGGATTCCCTTCTTCATGATATTTGAGTGAATCCTATTCAGAGGCCCTTTAAAGACCAGGTCAACATTATTAATTTTTGCTTCATTCATTTATTTTTGGTATATAAAATCTTTTTTTTTTTTTTTTTGACAGGGCCTTGCTGTGTAGTTCAGGCTGGCCTTGAGTTCAGACTGGCCCTGAGTTTAGGCTGGCCCTGAACTCACAGCAGTCCTGCCTTAGCCTCCTGAGTCCTGGGGTTACAGATGTGTACCACCACACCTGGCTTAATTTTTGTTTCTGAGCAAGAAAAAAAGAAAAAAAACTAACCCCAAACAAACTCTCAACAAGCCAGTCCTCTCAGCCCTTTTAGCCCAAAGCTTCATAACCTCTGAAGTTATAATTAATAATGATTTAAATGATACTTCTCATCCCTGCCTCCCCCTCTATTTTTGCTGGGGATGAGGAGAGAAGGAGTAAAGAATTTTAGTGTTTACAGTTAGTATTTGTTATTCTCTAAGTGTGAAAGATTCAGGCCTCTTCTTCGGGTAGATACATATTATATATGGTGTACCCTCAGGTATCAAGGTATACTGGAATTCTTCATGCCTGCCTGTACTTATGTAAGACACTTTGGCAGTATCCAGGAAGATAACACCCAACTGAGACAAACAGGTGTATAATAATTATTATCTTAATAATAGCATTTATGAATTGCTTAGTATGTGCCAAGCCTGTAATTTATAAAGTTGTTATAGGTTATACATGCCTAGAAAAAGCTCTGTGACAGAGGTACGGTTGTCTTGTTTAGTTCTCACAACTGATGTGGTAGAAGTAGTCCATTTTTACAGGGGAGCGAACTGAGACGTGGAGAGGGTAGATGCCTTGCCTGAGGTCGCATGGCAAGTAAGTGGTGACTTTGTACCCATGTTCGTCCAACAGCAGCATCTGAACTTCTTCCTATGGGAGAGCTTATGATACTATTATGTAAATAATGTGAACTAAACGATAAGTGAAAAGACAAAAAAGAAAATAAAAATCTCTAATTCTACCCCATAAATATGCTCACCTCTACTTCTTCTATTTCCTTTCAGTCTGTGTTTTTATGGCTTCTGATTATTTTTATATCCACTCAAGCTCTGTCAGCCCCTCGGTGAATGCTGTTGATAACTCCTGATAGGACCTTGGGGCAGAGGACATACAAGTCACATTCATGGCCTGGGCCTAGGCGGGTGGGGTGGGACACAAACCTGATGAGTTTAAGCTGGGGTCCAGCTCAAGTAAGCTTTTTTTTTTTTTTTTTTAAGCCTGGATTTCACTGTTTAGTTCAGGCTGGCTTTGAACTCACTGTGTAGCTGGCCTCCAACTTGCAGCGATCCTCCTGCCTCAGCCTGTTGAGTGCTAGAATTATAGGCGTGCACCACCACACCTGGCAAGGAAGCTCTTCTTGTTCCTAAGTGTCCTGTCATGTCAATCTTTCTCTATTGCTCCATCCACGAGACTCTCTCTTCTGTGGAACAATAAAAAATGCTTAAAAGAGGCAAGTTCTGCAGTATGTACAATTATGGAAATTATGTGGTACAGTATGGTAAGTGCAGGGTTAACAATAACTGCTTTGGCGTTTGATAGATGGACGCATGAGGTGTGCGGTGGGGAGTAGGGGCTGGGTGGAGGCAAAAGAGAAGGCTTTCTGAGACAGATGGGACTGGTGCTGGCGCTCATCCCATTGAAAACCTGCAAATCTGGGAGAGAAAGTTCCATGTGCTATAAAAACATCACAAGAACTTCCAGACCTGGGAGACTTGAGGCAAGGGAAAACTCAGGAAGGACTTGACCCAGAGAATCATTTGTCATGTTCCTGGTGGTGAGTGGGGATTACTTACTTGCAGGTGTGCCCATTTCTAGCGAGGGGTTAGAGCTTCCTCTGAACTAAAGCCAGAAGATCCGTGTCTGTGAATCTACATGTATCTGTGTGTATGGCATGTTGAAGTGTACAGGCTGGCTAGAGGTAGCGAGACCGCCCTCACAGGCTCACAGGTGGTTGGCAGGATTAAATGAGATGAGGTATACAAACATTTAGCAGTGTCTAGCACAGAACAAGTGCGCCAGGGAGATTAGCTGATGTTTTATAATTTATGATTGGCAAGGGATGTGCTGCATATTAAGGTTGGAGAACCATTCCAGCCGTACGTTTCTTGTGGCATTCACAAAGACAACCACGCCTTGAGGCCTTAAGCAAGTCACTCTAACTTTAACTCAGCAGTGAGATGATGGGTGGTTCTAAACGATCTTTTATATCCTGTCCATTATCTTAATCTGATTCTTTAGTTTTAAAGACTATGTTATTGAATACAGAGAATTTAGAATTTAGAAGATTTCCTCCTTTGACCCTTCGCACAGCTGATAGGGTATGGGTTATTCCTGCAAGGAGCAGGCTGGCACACATTAATGACTTGCCTTCACGAAGCCTCTGCCTTGTGAAAAAGCATATTCCAGAAAAGGAAGGCCAGGGATCTTTTAAAGCAAACATGTGTGATGTGGATGTGCCTTGATGGGCTTTTGCTCTGTTGAGAAACAGAGCCCAGAGGAGGTTCTCGGAGGAGCTGAGGGTTTCAGGAGAGGTGATTACCAGCAGAGCTTTGGGCTAGGACTGTTACAGTAGAACAGCATTTATGGGCTTCTGACAGCTGGGAAAAGTCATGACATTCTTCAGTTATAAATGAAAACAAAATAACTTGGGGTCCAGGAAAAGGGTAAGGGCTTGTGAACACTGACCTCAACATTTTTATCGTGTAAAAATGCTATTTTTGATGCCATTAGCCCAAACTTGAATACTTTCTTCTAGAAGCAGTTGGGATTCAGGACACAAGATAATAGAGCATTAGACAGGGGGTGAGGAGGAGATGCTCTGGTAATGATGGAGCATCCAAATTGTTTCTATTATGTGCCCTGAAGAAATGCTTTTTCTCCTGCCCTCTGTGGCTTATCACTTTCCATTTCATGAACCCTTTTTGTAAAGCAGTTGCAGAAGCACGGAAAACAGGCAGTCTTGCTGTGAATCAGTGCCTTTCTGAGGGGAGACTTGAAATGAACTAGGCTGCAAGATTGGCGGGGCTGGTGAATGTTAGGGCTCATGAATGTGGGGAAAGGAGGAGTTCTTAGAGCAATTGTGGGTCACAAGGGGTCACGGATATTGCATATAAGACCTTTGTAGGTGGGCTCTCCAGCCCCTGAGCTCCTCTTCTTACTGCACAAGGGCTGTGGTCATGGCGATGGCCGTAGCAGGTGAGCTTGTAATTTAGATGTTACCACTGCCCAGCCATAAAAGATTGGGAGCAGGCAACTCAAGCCAGTGCTGAGGGTTGTGATGGCCTTGGGGGGACTGGCAGCTAGATTTGGAATCTGGTTCCAGGAACCCGACAGAGCAGTGCTTGAACCTTCACCTCAGCAGGCCCAAATTTGGGGTGGGATTCCCCAGACTAAACTGTGGCCATATCTTCATGAACAGGCACTGAGTATATAACTATTTAATGGTCAGGGTTCAGATTAACCTCTGCCCTTGGTTTTGTTATTTTAGAGTGGCTTTTGGCCTACGCTTCTGATAGCCAACTGATTACAACCATAATTTGGCCTTTGAAAGGTCATGAAAGCCAGGATTTGGCTGTCAGGAATGAGAAGCCATTTCCAAAGAAATCTTGCAGGATTTATTATTGGTCATTTCCATTGCATTTACTTTTTCCCCTGTCTCCAACTCCAGCCATCTGCATGTTTTTGTTGCAAGATTTGAATTATTGGGCTCTACTCACCATCCTGGCCCCATTAGTGTAATTATTGCCAAGACTGATGCATCATACAAAGACACAGCAGAGTAAATGGATGGAAAATGGTCCTGCTTCTTTACAATGACACATGACCTGAATCTTCTGTGTCTCAGCTCTTTTACTTTTATGAGTGGGGATAATAGTACCAATATACAACACAGTTACAGAGAAACAAACGTAAAAGCTACTCAAAAAGAAATGCTTTAGAAATATAAGGTGACATTCTCACGTGTGAAGTGCTTCATACAGTGAGACCTGTTGCAGTGCTGATTGTACATAAATTGCATTGTTACAAGCTATGCTTACATAGTACGTAATAGTTACTGGAAGAGCTTTTGTCTTTTGTTTTTGATCCCACCAATAATCTCATACAAGAAACAGATAATTGAGCCACCCCCTCTTCCGCTTCTCAAATTAGGGAAACTGAAGCTCATAGATATTGAATGACTTACCCAGGACTGATTCCTGCAGAAATGCCCAAGTCAGTACCACAACTGGGCACCTGAGTCTTCGTGCCTGCAGCCCTGCTGTCATTATCACGTTTTCAGTGCAAAGTCATGAGACCTATTGGTCATGGCCCTAATTGCTCATCCCCTTCTGCCTGCCCACCCTCCATTCATTTGCTTAGTAACTGTTTACTGAGGGTGGCTGTAAGCCTGGCCCTCTACTGGGTGTTAGACAGGGATAACATGGCTGTCACTCTCTTGGAGCCTCAGCCTAGTAGAAAGGAAGATGTTTTTAAAATTACAGTGTCATTTGTTCTTTCTTTTCTGCAGCTTATGAATGTGCAAGGGCGCAGGGTAGAGAAATTCTGTCCCCTCATCTCGGGCTTTGTCTCACTTTCTCTTTCAGGGAAATCATGAGACAACTTCTCAGATGGGCCTCTCGGAATTCTTCCCATCTATATTTGAGACTGTGTGCTTGGCAATTGGAGATCATGAAGGCTGCATTTATGTGGGCTGCAGGGATTTTAAGAAGAGACAGGGAAATTTCTCCAGAGAGGCATATTTTGAATCAGCTCTTAAAGACGATGGCAGTGGCCCCTTGAGGGTAGCTGCCCTTCTTGCTGGCTGATACGACCCAACAATGGAACCTTAGCAGCTTTCACTGAGTCCTCTCATTTTATTGGTGAAATTTTATACTGATTTACTTTCAGTAGAGCTTGAAATGTGCAGGCCGTGAAGTCCTGTCTCCCTCCAACATGCTTTTCCCACTGGTAGCTTTCCCCTGGCGTATATTAAAATACTACTTCCTGGGCATTGCTGAGCAGTCTTTCCAGGGTGAGCCGCAGTGGTAAGTTCCAGGAAAGAGGAATGTTAGGCCAAGGATTAGCCCA
Organism: Chinchilla lanigera; assembly: GCF_000276665.1. Classification (NCBI taxonomy): domain Eukaryota; kingdom Metazoa; phylum Chordata; class Mammalia; order Rodentia; family Chinchillidae; genus Chinchilla; species Chinchilla lanigera. The sequence goes on from NW_004955430.1 coordinate 3,508,758, forward strand.
GATTTTACAGCTGGGTAGATAGGAGGGGGCAGCCTCCCATCCATCAGGTAATATCAGTGATGTGCAAATTCCTCTGTGTTTTGATTTCTCTTAGTCCTTTTTTTTTTTTTTTCCTACCTGTGCCCGCCTTTGCTCTCTCCTTTTCCACCTTTGTCTCCTGAAAGGTCATTTGGCAGAATTGTTAGAAAGACTCGTACACTAGCTTGGTGGCTTAATAGATGTTGCACAAAATAACGGAGGAAGAAATACCTTGGCTCTGTGTCTTCATAGATCAAACCCTTCAGAAAGCTGAGTTTTCCAGAATGCTGAAGCTGAATTTTTAAAAATCCATTTTAAGCATGAAGTTTTTGTGTATTTTTTTTTAAAGTCCCATTTTGGAAGAAAATTTTCTGTAATATATTATATATTTAATTGCCTTTGGAAGCAGCCAGCTTGGAATGTAGCCCGACGTTGTCTTCCTATGCCGGGCCATGATTATGGACACCAAAGATTCTGTTGTGCCAGAGGACAGGGCTCTACAGTCAGGGGCTCCAGAATCTTGGACTTGCCTGCTTCTTTTATCTGGCTGTATGTATTCAGATCTTCTGTTCCCTCAGCTTTAGGCCTTTCCTTTGCTTGTAATGTCTCTCCCTTCTTATTTGTGTGTTCAGGAGCAAGAGAGCAATTTATTTAGATGTAACAAGAATGAATTCCAACATGCAGTGGGGTCTACACAGGTGCTACAACAGTGCTTTCTGTGAGTGCACCATCTAATGCCCACATAGCTCTGTGAGATGGTAGCAGTATTCGCCTCGTTTTACAGAGGAAGGCACTGAGCCACCAGAGAAGGTGACTGCACATCCGTCTCACCTGAAATATTGCATAGGAAATAAATTCAACAGGCATCCATTGGAAACTTCTGTTGTACTTGTTGAGCACTGTTAATTAAAAATAACTGGTGGTGGTGGGTGCTGAGCACCCTGAGTAGTAACACAGAAGAGTGAATAATATAATACTCTTAAATAGGCTGGTTATTCACAGGGCTTCACAAGTCTTTGCAGTTTTAGAATATTTGCAGGGTTTTAAGGGTAGAAGCAATCTGTACATTAAAGTACAAATGCTGTCTTCTCACTGCTGCTGTGGAGTTTACTTCTACAGATCAGATGATAACAGTACAGTGGTTATTTTATTTGTCATGTACTGATGTCACAATGCTTTGTGTACATTTATGCAGTGTACTTGTCATAAATTTGAAATTACTTTCATTTAAACCCATTTCGTTTGCTCTTGTCTGGTGGAAATGACACATACCCATTTAAATTTATACATACGTAGGCTCCTGAGAGCGTGTGGGAGAGTGGACCCAAGTCCAGGTGTTTAGTTAGTAGACTTGGGGTCTAGTAGGCAAAAGCCTCCCTATTGGTAGACTTGCTGTAGGACCCTGAGCAGACTACTTTTCTGGGCCTCACACTCCTCAGCTGTAAATAAAGTAATAAGGGAATCTGATGGGATTTCTATGTAGGTCACTCTGTGGTGATTCTGTACTATGTCCCAAATGACTGCTACCGGAGATACAGGTCTGGAGTGCTTACACTGTGGAGGGCTGTTATAAGCAGCAATGTTTAAGTGTAAACTTCTAATTTACTAAATTCCATAAGAGCTGATTCTTTTAATGATGTCCACTGGACTTGTGTGGAAAATTTAAAATAATTAAAAATGTTCTTCATTGACTTTTTCATCATTCTCCTCACGGATAACACAAAAGTGATAGATCATTCCAGATGAATTTATCATGAAATCTGTGTTGGTGATTCCCTCTTAATGTCATAAATTTTTTATGACATTTATGCAAGTCATTTTGCATTTTCTGTTTACCTTGGCCCTTTAACTTTGAATGAATTAGATAACATAGCGGATAAGTCCTTATTCCTTCCAAGGATTAGTTTTCCTTTTCTCTTGAGCAGTTCTACACAGCTACCACACAGGACGAAAGTAGACGAAAAGGCTTGAAAGTGGAAGAGCTATGAGTTGACTGAATAGAACCTGATCCCTGAACTCAGTCCTGTGTAGCGTTACTGAGAGGAGGAGGGGACGTGTGACGTGGACCAGTTCCTGATCATGCCTCATAGAAACATGCATTCGTGCTGTCCACACTGGTGCCTATAGAATGGTCTGCTGGAAGAAAACATGTGAGATTTCCCCTTCATCCCAAGTCCTGGTCTCTTTCCGTTAACCCCACTGGTAGCCCCTAAAGCCCATGTGAGCCTTATGCTCAGCATTCCTAGACTTTTAGTGAACTACCAGGCTTTTCCCTAAAACTGGGTCAGGCAACCATATGAACCTGCTCACTGCCAATTTCTTCTTTGAATAGATGTTTATTTCATGGATGATTTAAAGAGTCTCCAGGGGTATACAACATTTGTTTAGAATGCTGGGTAATGCCTGTCTGTCTGTCTGTCTTTGTGATTATTTTTCAGTCTTCTTTGCATTTGGTCGCTATGGATTTTGAAAGATTGTATTTCTTGCTATTTCTTTGTAGCTCTTTGTCTGAGAAAAGCCATGTGAGAAATCTGCGGGCCTTTAGGACCCTAATCTTCATGAGAGATGGCAAAAGAGATGCTTGGAGAAAAAAAAATACAGTTTTATTTATGGATATTTTAATAAGAAAAAAAGAGACCTAGAGGTGGTTTGTTTTTTTTTTTTTATAACTTAAATGAGCAATTATACACTTAACTCAGGGATGGAAATACGTTCTGAAATTTGTTTAGTCAGCTCCCTCTGAAATAAAGTTACAGTGATGATATCATTCCTGTTTAAAATGTTTGAAAAGGTATCAAGGCAAAGTGATTAAGGCCTAATTGTTTGCCAAATTTTCTTTAAAGTTACATTTTTGAGGTATTTCTGTGCCAAAAAACATCTTAAATTGATGAACATATAGTTCTCCTCACTTATTTTGGCTGTTTTTTAATTAGATGACTGTTTTCATAGTTGAGGAAATACATTTAGGTTGGGCCTATGCCCCAGGGTACCAGATTTCAATCCAAGAAAAAAATGTTCTCCCTCAGTTTAGTGCTGATGTACACTTAAATAGCACAGGTGTGAGTGCTTTTCCTTGGCCAAGGGCACACGGTGACTTTCCAGAGGCTTGACTGGTTGTAGAGTTGGGGAGGTTTAAGGTCAAGTGCCCTGGCTTGCCCTCCGCCTGAGGAGCCTCGACTCTCCAGCTTCTGCAAGTGCAGCCCTCACAGGAAGTTACCCAGGTCCCTGTGCCTCTGTTAACCAGGTCAGACTGATGTGAGCAGGCTGGGGGTGGGACAGAAGCCCGCTTGGCACCAGGGGACAATCTGACCTTCATCTTGTAGCCACTGTCATCCTCACCTTGTGAATCACTGACTCAGGTTTATGTGTTTGCTTGGGCAGGGTGCTTGTAAATTAACCTTGCAGTATTTATCATTTGCTTCTTCCTTAGGGTAGATACTAAGACAAGTGATTTTTTTCTTAAATCATATTTTGAGGATTACAATGGTATAATTCTGTTGTTCTTTATTGCTTGTCTGCTTAGGATCCTTCATTGATTGTCTTTTTACCCAGGGCGTGAAGACCAGACTCCTGCTTAACACTGCTGTCTGTTCTAGACAAGACTTGCCTTCTCCATGTTTGCTGCGCAGCGCCTTTTACTGCGCAGTACAGACGGTGTCTGACAGGGCAGGCCTTTCACTTGGCTTCCACGGTGAACGGATGCCTTCCCCCAGATACCCTTCCTGCCTCATCTAGAATTGTTTGCCTTCTCCTGGGGCTACAGTCAATCCTATTTGCCTTGCCTCGAGAGTGCACAGGTGGAATGTGGCACCTGAGCTGACCGGCTCTAGCTGGGGGACCTGGTTCTTGCTTGCTGTTTGGATGTCCTGTTACTTGGGGCCACCCTTCCTTACTCCTTTGGGTAAACTCAGTGCAGTGTTCTGGATGGTGACCAACCCCAGGGCACTTCTGCTCTCTGCCAGCCTCCCTCAGTGTGTGTGGGGGGCTATACTCCTGAAGGTTCTATTTTGCTTTTTAAAGATTTACTTTTTAAAGACCTCCTCTGAGACATCTTCAACTGGGAGGTCAAGTGTGAGAGTGCGCAGGATTTTGTTGGGACCTTTTGTTTCTCAAATTGCCCTGGAGGAGTAGGGGCTGGCTCAGGAGCGGTCCACCCGTCCCTTTTTTACTAGGTTCTTCTGGGGTTTCATTCTTGACGTAGATCATTTCCTTCTCTTTTTGATTGTTTCTGGTATTTTCTTTCATTTTTTTTTTGGGGGGGGGTCTTCCTTCTTAACTATTGTAATGGTTTTGTATGGCTTGGTAGTAGAAAGAAGTTACAATTTTCTGCTCCAGTCTGAACTTGGAACTGCCATGATACAGTTTAAAAGGATTTACTACTGTGAGTTCTTGCTTTCCTAAATGACAAACTTTCTCAGGTCAGGAACTACATGTTACTGTGTGTGTCTGCACTGTACGTACACCTGCTGAGTACTTAATAAACCCAGGACAGAATGAAGGAAAGCTGAACCTGTGTAAAAGAGCAGTTACTGTCAGGTTGTGTTAAAAATCCCCAGGCGCATTAAAAGTTACTTGCAGATACAAATCAAGCTGCCTGCACAAGCATTAAATTGGGGACAAGAACTACTATGCGGCAGTAACCTAGCTTAAGAAACAAAAGTTTACTTTTGAGTAATGCTGTCTTAGTAACATTTTAGCTGACGTTCTGATTCAGAAGGGCCTTAAGGGGCTGGGGATTTAGCTCAGCGGCAAAGCGCCTGCCCGGCAAGCGCAAGGTTGTGAGTTCAGTTCCTGGTACCGGAGAAAAACCAGAAGGGCCTTAATACCAATTAATGGAGCTATTTTAGTGAAGTTTTTAAAATAAAATTTGAATTTCTGTGCCTAATTAGGCTAGGCTTGTATTCACACAGTCCCTGTTCTCAGTTATTAAATTGTATAAAAACGTGTTTACACTGTTTCTGCAACAGCCGGTCTATGGTACCACCTGGCTGCAGCCTAGGAGTGCTGTTGGGCCCTCCTGTTGCTCCTGCAATTTAAGAATGAACTCTTGTCTCTCCAAGGGTGCATGCTGATGGTTAGAAGAAATCTCACCAGCGCTGCCACGACAGCCACTGCTACCGCTCATCAGCACATATTTGCAGCAGAGCCCCAAGGGCTGCCCCCCACGTGTGTGTGTAATCTCCATAATTTTACTTTATAAATTGGAGAAAAAGAAACAGTTGTGAACATTAATGGTTTGTAATGAGAACCACTTTCCTCCCAAAGTCATTGAAATGGGGTAACACTAGTGTCTTCATCCAACTATATTACAAGTCACGTGTATGTATGCCACACACAGTTCCAAGACTGGGTGATATTTAGCCCTGAATAGGGTACACATTTGAGTCCCTGGCAGTCAGTCCGTCTGTATTGGAAGAGAGGGTACAAATGGGACTATTCGGATTAAATTCAGAACTGCGTCTAAGGCCTGTGATAAGATTTTTGTGGTCAGAGCTCTCCATCTTGGATATATTACCTAGAGACTTGTGTTAAAGAGGAAAATTATGGTATAAGACACAATTGTATTAGTACTTTTTGCAGGTGTCCTACATTGTACATGTTTGTGTGTTTTCAAACTGAAATTTGCATTACTGCCCTATGTAAAAAAAGTGCGTAAGCTAAATAATAAAAGTCTTGTGAGCTAGTAAACTGCTTTTACAATAACCAGATTCACTGTTGCTGACAACCACCTGCACTTCCTACAAAGCAGGCTCTATCTATCCTCACACTCCCCAGCCCCAGCAGATGGGGGACTTCTTCCTTCTCTCGGGGCCTCTCTACCGAGCAGCTTTTCTGTGAACATGCCCTGTTGAGCTCAGGAGGCTGCTTTCCTGCTGGTGCCATCTTTCCACCCAGAACAGGATGGCCGCTGGCTTGGATATGCATTTAGATTTCCTTGCCATTTCCTAGGTAGTTTTCAAATTCATTCTTTTTCTCTCTTCCGTTGCTTTTTTCATCTGAAGAGTGTGAATCACGTTGTTCTTTCTTTTTTCTCCCAAAGTATGTGTATGGTTTTTCCGCATGAGGTTATTAAAACACTTTGGTGGCTGACATGTCACCCTGTTGTAATCATTCAGCAACCCACACTCTTCCTTGTGTCCAGTGAACAGTCACTAAATACTTTGTTGAGGAGTGATTCCTAAAGCTGGGTGAGGTTCTGTGACCCTGTGTTCAGTTGAGCTGCTGCTTATTTGAATTCCATTCATGACTGGGAAAGGGTTCTATTGCATACATTCCCTCTGACTCTCATGCATTGATTTAATCTCTCAGAACAACTCCCCTTTTAAAATTTGCATTCTAAACATTAATATTATTGGCATGTATAGAGCAGGGACTTTAAAGAGAATATGCCAGAATGCAGTGAAGATGAAAATGATAATGACGTTAGAGCAACACCTTGCATTCTTGTATCCTGTATTCCGTTCTTTCTCTGTGGTGTATCTCACCATGTCTCAATGAGGGCTCTTTATCTAAACGATTGCACTGGAAATTGAAAAAGATTTAATCAAACATTTAGTGTCAAAGATTTATGAGATGAATCAATAGTGGGATTTCCAGCTGTATTTTTTATGGCCTCATATATTATTATTAGCACCAGGCCCTAACCAGCTGAGCTAACTGGTTAGTCAACAGTTTTGTAAAACCATAGAAGTTGCTGAACATTCAAACAGAGGTCTCAGTCCCACTGCTAGAAGAAGATGTAGGCCATGGAATCCAGTTGGAAAGTGGCTGAGGGTGCCCTTTGTCGCTTTCTGGCTGCATTTTGTGTTTTCTGTGAAGTACTTCCCAGGGAATAGAGGAATAAATTGACAAAAGTCAAGTGAAAAGAGGGACTTGAGATTTTCTAAAACCTAAAGCTCACAGCCCTTTAAGGCTGTATTGACTTATCTCTTTTTTTCACTTGAAATCACTGTCAGTGATGGTCTATTTCTCACTGTACACCCCCCAGCCCCCCCCGCATTATCAATTTTACCTGACCTATTGGGAAGGAAGAATCTTTAAACCATGTCTGCCTCTCAGTAGACAGAGTGCCCACCTGCTTTTCACCCAGGGCTCCTTTCTCTGCCCTTAGATGGTCTGCCTTGCCTTGATAGACTGTGCCAGATTGTTCCTCTGTTCATTTTTAAAAACTAACATAAAACCGATTTTTTGTGCATGGATGGTTCTGCGAGTGTTAGCGTGTAGACAGGCTGTGGGTCACCACCACAGTCAGGCAAAGAACAAGTCCGCACCCCAAACTTACTCACCCTGCCCCTTTGGAATTGTGTGCTTCCTTTATGCCGAACCCTGCACAGCCATTGATGTGTTTTGTCAGGATAGTGTTTTTTTGACATTCTTTTTTAACATTTTAGTTTTTTTAATCTTTAGTACATTCTCACAGAACGTAATGATTATATTCACTGTGGGGAATTGGTACAGGTACATAACCCATCCAATTATTTTTCCCCTTTCTTTCAACCACTATTGTTGTTGTGCCAGCATCAGATTTATTTATTTATTTGTTTGCTTGTTGACTTTATCACCTTGACTGTTACAAATGCAGCTTAACAGTGAGACTACACTTGATCTTAGCCAAAAGGTCGAGAAGCGGTTTAACAGTGAGACTAACAGGAGAAAAACATATACTATTCACTCAAGGTTCACATTTATATATATTGGACATGCTGTTGCAATAGTTTTATCTTTTCTAGAATGTCATATAAATGGAATCACTCAGCATAATGCTCTCAAGATTCATTCATGTTTAATAGTTTGTGTCAATCATCAATTCCTTTTTCCTTTTGAGTAGTGCTACATTTATGATACATCACCTTTTATCCATTTGGGTCCTTTCTAGTTTTTGGTAATTATAAGCAGAGCCTCTGTAAATGTCTAACTATCTTGTGGAAATGTAAGTTTTCACTTCTTAAGTGTAAATCTCTACACCTGGAATTGCTGGATCATATGATAAGTGTAAATTCAACATTACATGAAACTACCCAACTGTTTCCTAGAGTGGCTGTACCATTTTGCACTCCATCAGAAATGTGTGTGAATTCCAGTTGCCCTTTGCCTCTTCGGCATCATTCAATAGTGTCAGTAGTATTTTAGCCTTTCTAATATCTCATTAGGTTTTAATTTTCATTTGCCTTGTAAATAATGATAAATACCCTTTCATATGCTTACTTGATACTTGTTTGTTCTCTTTGATAAAGTCTTTTCCATCTTTCCCTCATCTTCAAAGTTGGTTTGGTTGGTTTCTTGCTGTTGATGAAGAGTTCCTCACTCTGAATCCCATTCTGTCATCAGATATATGATGGATAGATATTTTCCTCTCAGTCTGAGGCTGAAAGAATGAAAGAATCTTTCATTCTTTCACTGTCTTTTGCAGAATCCAGTTTTCAGTAGTTTTTTCTTATGGGTTGTGCTTTTAGTGTCGTATCTAAAAACTCTGCTCAACCACAAGCCATAAAGATTTTTTTCCAGTTTTTTATTTTCTTTCTAAAAGTATTACAGTTTTACATCATGATCTGTGGTCTCGTTTGAAGTATGTTTTGTAGAAGTTATGAAGTTTTAGTTGAACAAAATCTTTTTGCATATGAGTATCTAATGTTTTTTTTTTGGTTGTTTTTCTCCCGGTACCAGGAATCGAATGTACGACCTTGTGCTTGCCAGGCAGGCACTTTTCTGCTGAGCTAAATCCCCAGCCCCATGAGTATCTAATTGTTCCAATATTATTTGTTGAAAAGCCTACTTTTCTCCCCAGTTAAATTGTCTTTGTACATTTGTTAACAATCAGTTGATCATATTTGACTCTATTTGTAGATTTTTCTGTTTCCTGATCTGTGTTTCTGTCACGTCACCAGTACTACCACACTTTTGACTGTGTTTACTTTACTGAAGTCTTAAAATTGGGTGACTTGAGTTCTCCAACTTTATTCTAGATTTACAAACTTGTTTTGTGCTAGGGGAAAATTCCTATGCTCACTTGGGCAACACATATACTAAGGGGAAATTCCTTTGCCTTTTCGTAAATTTTAGATTCAGCTTGCTGATCTCTGAAAAACAAGAGTTTGCTGTTATTTTAATTACATTTAATCTATAGATCAACTTTAGGGGACTTTACATCTCAACTATATTTTTTTCTGATTCATGAATACAGTTTGATTTGTTAAATTTCCTTAATTTCAACAAGAAAATATTTTTCGTTGATGTTTAGATCATTTACATTTGTTACCGATACAGATTTAGAACTATAATTTTATTATTTGTATTCTGTTTGTTTCCTCTTTTGCATTCCACTATCCCTGCTTTCCTGACTTCTTTTGGATTATCTGAATATAGTTTATTTTATTTATCTGTTGTTCCTGATAATAGGAAGAAAGTGTCCAGTGTTTGACCATTAGCTGTGGTCAAATGTTAGCTATGATTTTTTTTTTTTTTTGGTAATAACTTTCATTAAGTGGAGGAAGATTCCCCCTATTGCTGGTTTGTTGAATGTTTTTATTGTAAGAAGTTGTTGATTTTATCAAATGACTTCTTACACTGAGATGGCCATGTGGTTTTATTCCATTTTGGGGGTATATTATATTGATTTTTTTTCTGTGAATGTAGCATTACATTATTGTTGTGAATATCACTTTGTCATAGTCCAACTTTTAAATATTCACGTGCTGAATTCCATTGATAGTATTTTGATGGTTTTTATGTCTTTGCTCGTAAGAGATGTCATTTTTCTTGTGAATTTTTGGTTTTGTTATGATGGTAGTACCTTATAGTATTCCTTCTTTTCCATTTCTGTACCTGTGAAAGATTATTTTCAATTCTTCTTTAGACATTTAGAAGAATTGGCCATTTAAGCCATACGGATTTGGAATTTTTTGGAGGGAAGGTTTTAAATTAAAAATTTGGTCTTTTTACTTATTGTAGGCCTATCTCAATTGTCTTCCTTTGTGAGTCTGCTGTTTGATATTTTTCCTCTGAGAACTTGTTAATTTCATCTAGATTATCTAATTATTGGCAAGATTTCTGTAACAGTGGACTTCTAGAAATTAATTCTCTTCGTTTTTATTCCTTTGAGATTATTTTACTTTAACTTCAAAATAATGTTTATTGCTAGACGTACAGTTCTACACTGACAGTTATTTTCTGTTAGCACCTTGTAATATTATTCTACTTTGCCAGCTCTATGATTTCTGCTGAAAAATTCATACTCATTCAGATCATTTTTCCTGTATTTTATATGTTGTTTTCCTCTGGGTGCTTTCCAGATTTTTGTCTTTAATTTTTAGCAATTTGATTATGATGTGTCTGGATATGCATTTTTTTGAGATTATTGTGCTGGAAGTTTGCTAAGCTGCTTAAAACTGCAAATTTACGTCTTTTGCTGAATATGAAAAGTTTTTAGCCAGTAGTTTTTCAAGAATTTTTCCTACATAATGCTCTTTCTTTTTCTGTTATTTTTTTTTTTTTCTAAGATTTCCATTTGGTGAGGTTTGTTTGTATTTGTTTTTGGAAAAGGAGAACTGAGATTTACTTTCATTTCATTCATTCAGAAATGTTCAGCCTTACCTCCTAGGGCATAGTTAAAATAACTACTTCAGGTTGTTTGCTAATTCCAGTATCTTTGTCCTCATGGGTAGGTGTTTGTTAATTGATTTTTCTCTTGTGTTATGGTTGATATAGTGTGTCAACTTGAGCTAGAAGCTTGGCTAAGTTACTCAGCAGTACTACATCCTGAGTCTGTGCAAGAGGAGGGCACAGAGATGATGTGGGTATGGGTGGATAGCCAAGATACAATATAAGGAGGAAAAGAGACTTGTTTCCCTCCCGTTTTTGCTCTTGTTGCTTTTGCTGTTTTCCACTGCCATGAACTGTGGCTCTCTGCCATGTGCCACTCTGCCTTGGAGCCAGCCAAGTATGGACTGAAACCTCCATAAACTGTGAGCTAAATAAACCTTTTCTTCCTTAATTCTGGGCAGCAGGTATTTTGTCTCAGCAATGAGAGAAAAATAACCATGACACCTTGTAAATTGAGTTTCTTGGTTTTTCACAAGAGTAGTAGTTTTGAATTGTATTCTGGGCATTTTGAATAAAGAATGAGCAGGGCTGGGGATGTAGCTCAGCAGCACAGCACCTGCCTGGCAAGCGCAAGGTCGTGAGTTCGATTCCCAGTACCGGAAAAAAACTGAAAAAAA
>NW_004955430.1:3520101-3594401 GCF_000276665.1 Chinchilla lanigera
GGATTACAGGCATGTGCCACCATGCTCCACTCATCATCCCCAATCTGAGAATCTGGAGTTGAAAATTCTCCAAAATTCCCAACTTTTTGAGTGCTGACATGACACCGTGGTGGAAAATTCCGTACCTAGCTTTATGTGATGAGTCACTGTCAAGGGGCAGATGCACAAAAACAACATATCAGATTGTATTCAGGCTATGTATGTAAGGTATATATGAAACAAAATCAAATTTGTGTTTATATTTGGGTCTCATTCCTAAGAAAACCTTATTATTTTTATCAGTTTTTTGTTGTTGTTACAAAAATTTGAACAAATGCGAAACACTTCTGGTTCCCAAAATCTGAAACACTTCTGGTGCCCTATGTATTACTATAAAGGACAGTCAACCAATATTGACGGTTCTCTGGGTCTTGTGCTTGTCTCATAGAGATTTTTTTTCTCTTTTTTCGGGCAGATAATTGAACTGGTTGCCAATTCTGACTTTGTGGGCTGTACCTCTAGCATCAGTTCAGTTTTCAAAGCCTTTGCATTGTCGTTTGGGTCTGTGTCTTACGTGTGCAATCTATTATCCAGGCAAGAGCCTGGGCAATAGCTCTTCCAAAGTGGAAAATCTCAAAGGCCTTGGCACGCTCTTTAGAGTCAGGTCCGCAGTTCAAGTGCGAGCCTAAATGGTAATATGCAACTTTGTGATACAACTTTTGAGCTTCCTTCTCCCCACATTTTTTCTGATAATTAGAGGCTCCTTGAAGCCCTCTTTTGTTGTTCTTTAGTTAGAAAGCCAAGACTAAGTCTCTGCTCTGCGGCATTACTATCTGTGATTATATCCAGGGTCAAGTAACAGGTGTCCAGAGAGACAGAGCAATGGGATTTCATAGCATGCTCTTTAGGACTACAGCTAGTTTTGTGAGAATCGTTCTTTTGAGTTTTAGGTACCTGCTTAGCCTCTGCTGCCTTCTTTTTGGCATCATGGGATTGTCTGGGCTGAGGCTGGAGTGAGAAAAAAGCCAAAACATATAGGGAATTTATCAGAACATTAGAAATCTTTTTCTTTCTTAGGTCAAAGGTTCCCCCCGCCCCCCGTTCTTTCTGTCCATGTCCAGGGAATACTTCTGGGTGCTTTGAATCCAACCTGAGTGATGCTGGGGTGGGGAAAAAGAAAGAAAAATTTAGCACTGGTTTAGGAGTACTCTTCTTCTTTTTTTTTTGGTACCGGGAATTGAACTCAGGACCTTGCACTTGCCAGGCAGGCACTTGTACCACTGAGCTATATCCCCAGCCCCTGGTTTAGGAGTACTCTGAGTTCCAATCTTCATTTACCTGTTACCTTTTCTACTTCAGAGTCCTTAGATACTTCGTGTGTTCTTTTTATTGGCATTTAGTAAGAGAAACAGAGAGGACATTTTTATACCATCTTGCTTGGAACTGGAGTCTCCATATTAATTTTAATACCATTGTTTATAACTCAAACCTTGCATAGAGTAAGATTTATCAACTCTGGTTTTGTGAGTACATAGGATGTATTCATTACAGGTGTCATGGTATTCTCAAATAATATTTACAATCATAAGCTTACCTTTTATTTGATTTAAAGCAGAGTTTGACAGACTTTTTCTCCAAAGGCCCAAATGATAAGTAGTTCAGTCATGTGGTCATATAGCCTCAGCCACACTTCTTAACTATGTGGTGGTTGTGTCAGAGAAGCCATAAGCAATACTATGTAACTAATAAGGATGGCTGTGTCACCCCAGAATGTGAATTTCTCACACTTTTCATGTGCTTTTCCTCAAAAAAAAAAGCATTGATCTATTCATGAGGGCTGTACCTCCAGTGACCCTAACACCTTCCACTGGGCCGCACTTCCCAACACAGCTGCACTGGGGACTCGGCCTCAGCCTGAGTCTTGGCGAGCACAGGACAGCAGTCACCACCAATCAGGGCCTCAGGAAGAGGTGGTGCGCCTGGTCCCTGGAGGGCTGCAGAGCTGCAGAGAACGAGCCTGGTGCTGGGACCATCTGTGGTGCCTGCTGACTGAGAGCTCTGAAGCTATAAAGGGAAATAGAGTAAACATATTAGTTCCTTTTGGTCTTCAGTTTTTCATAGTGTTCTCCTAGATTATCCTCGGCTTGTGTCAGCGTTAGCCACATAACTCAGTGTCATTTGCTTTGATCTTTTATCAGTAGCAGTCAGTGGTAAATGCTTCGGGAATAATAGGCCTTGATGAAGTACTGGTTTATTTGTTTGAAATCTCGCTTTGCCTATAGTGAAGCATTTCTTAAAGACATTATGTGATAGTGTGAAAATAGTCATTGCTTTCTTTGTTCATTCTAGAATTTAAAGTATCTCTTTCCCACATTCCTTGTCTTGATTGTATAGTTAACATTCTCTCAAATATGATAGAGGAAAGAAAATATAAACAGTCATTAAAAAAAGAAGAATGAAGTCACAGTTTGCTGCTCTGTGCTAGCTGGATATTGTTGTGCATGTCCTTGTACAGAGTAGCATTCCCACTTTCTCTCCATGAGTCAAACCCAGTCTCTACCTGTAAGGAGCTAAGTTTGATAGTTTTAAAGATTCTCAAATGACATTACTCTCCCTTGAGAATGTTTAGAAATATGTGGGGCAACTGGAGAGGCCAAAAATGCTGAGAGGTGTTTTTGGAATTTAGTGTGTGGGATATTGGAATGAATTTTCCCACCCAAAGTTCTCATAGGGCCCATGTTGAGAAATACAGGGCTGAGTAAAATAATATTAAGGATAATAGTAAACTTTGGCATGTGGAGCACTTTCTATGTGGCCATAGAGCTCTAAGAATACAGATTCACGTTCTCTGATCTCTAGATCTAAATCTAGAAATTCCTAAAACAGAATTAGGGAGTCTTATGAACCAATCTGGTGATGAAATATGACCTGAATTGCTGTGAGACTATTTTTTAAAGCTGAAACCTGAATTCTTTAAAATAGCTATATTGAAGAATAGTTTACATGCCATAAAATTCACTTATTTGGAGTGTATTCATTGATTTTTTAAAAAGTCAATTTATAGAGTTGTATAACTATTGCTACAATACAGCTTTATAGCATGATTATCCTACAATCCTAAAATTTTCTTAAGCCTATATAAGACTTTTTGTAATTTTTGTTTTATTAATGTCAACTTTCAGATGTTTCACTGAAGCAATATCAAAGTCTGATTATGGAGTGTAGCTCTATACCCTTCTGAAATGCTATGTATTAATTTTCTGAAAGTTGAAGTTTTTAATTCTGAAACACATTCAGCCACAGAAATTTCTTCTGTGGGGTTGGGGATATAGCTCAGTGGCACAGAGTCTGCCTGGTAAGCCCAAGGTCCTGAGTTCGATTTCTGGTACCAAAAAAACCAAAAAACCAAAAAAAAATTTTTTTCTGTGGACTGTGTGAACACATCCTTTTCCTTCAGTAACTCTATGAAGTCGATTTGTTCTTCATTTTTAAAGTTGAGGACACTCAGGCACAGAGAGACTACGTAATTTCCCTAAGACACTAAAGTTAAGAGTAGGGAAACCACAGCTGGCACGTAGAAATGATCACAGTCTCTTCACTTGGCCACTGGTTCATGTTTCTAAGGCTGGAGGAAATGCCACAATAAAGTCCAGTGGGAATTCCCAAGATAACATTGAGAAAATACTATGGTAGTGGGCCTGAAATAGAATTTGGTGTTTAAAGATGGGGGAAATCACCTTTTGTTTCCTAGTTGTTACTGAAGACTCTTCCTAACCCAGGGGTGACATTGTATGCCTGTAATCCCAGCGCTCTGGGAGGTGGAGGCAGGAGAATTGCAAGTTCAAGCCTCGCCTGGGCAATTTAGTGATTAGTGAGATCTGGTCTTAAAAAGGGGAAGAGGGTTGGAAATGTAGCTCAGTGGGAAGGCCTGGGTTCAATCCCCAGTGTACAGCCCCCAGAAAGACTTTTCATAAAATTCATACTGTTTAACTCAAGACACAGTGAAAACCTATAGATCCATATTACCCATTAACCAAAACACCATGTCTTTTACTCCTGTTTGTCCCTCTTGAGCCCATCACCTTCTCTTCTAGCAGTGTTCTCCAGAATTTTGTGCTTCCTTCTAAAGCTTTTATTGTTTTTCTGTCTTACTTCTTAGGTGAAATTATACTGAGTGCATTAACCAGCTTTCTGTTTCCATAACAAAATGTCAGAAGTAACTTACAAAGAAAAATGGTTAATTTTGGCTCATGGTTTTGTAGGTCTTGTCTGTGATTGGTTGGCCTTGTTGTGGTGGCAGTCTATGTAGTGCCAACCAGCTCACCTCATGGCCATGAAGCAAAAGGAAGTGAGCAGGGGGCTGGGGTCCATAATTCCTTCAAGGTCATGTCCCAGTGACCTAAAGGTCTCCTAGTAGACCCTCCCTCTTAGAGGCTCTCACACCACCCAGCAGCACTGCCCTAGGGACCAAACTTGTAACATATGGGCTTTAGGGGGATATTCAGTATCCAAACTATAGCACTAAGAATATTTTTAAATTACAGTTTTCACTCAGTTATACTTTCTGAGATTTATCTGTCATTTATCTTTGTTTTTCATTGCTGTATATTAGCATACACCATAATCGGTTTAAACATTGGTGGACATTTGTGATTTTTTTTCCTTAGAGAAAGTAATTCAAGTGGTACTACTTTGAAGAGTCATCTGAGTTTCTCTTGTTGCACCTGTATAAAGGAGTACATAAGAGTGAATTTGCAAGGTTACAATATATCTTCAGCTTTGTATGTGTGTGTCTTTGTTTATATATGTTTCACCTTTGTAGGTAGTACCCAGTTGTTTTCCAAAGGATCATATCAATGTATACTCCCCCAATAAAGTGTAAGTGGTCTGATTGTTTTCATTTCCTTGTTAACAATTGATCACAGATTTTTCAGTTTTTCCAATCTAATTGTTCCAAAAGAGTATGTCATTGTGGTTTAAGCATGTATATGCCAGTGACTAATGACATTGAATATCTTTTTATATAATCACTTAATTTTCTTTTTGTGAAGCATCTGGCTTGATTCCCATTTTTTGACTGAGATGTCTTTTTCATACTCATTTGCTGAAATTCTTAATAAGATCTTCAGACTAACACTTTGTCAATTATATGTAATACATTTTTTCCTAGTTTGTGACTTGTCCTTTTGATTTTTTTTTTTTTTTTGAGAATAATCCGTTTGCAGCTGAGAAGAATGTGTATTCTGATGTTGTCAGGTGGAACTCTCTGTAGACGTCTACTAAGTCCATTTGTTGAAAAGTTTGGTTTAGTTCTAATATTTCATTGGGTTTTTTTTTTTGTCTAGTTGATCTATTTGTGACAGTGGAGTATTGAGATCTCCCAATACAATTGTATTAGTGCTTATTTGGTTTTTCATGTCCATTAATATTTGTTTTATATAGTTGGGTGTGCTGGTATTTGTTGCATATATATTTATGATTATTACCTCTTCCTCTTGGATTGTTCCCCTTACAAGGATATAGTGACTGTCTTTGTCTCTCTTAATCAGTCTTGGCTTGAAATCCATTTTGTCTGCAAATAGAATAGCTGCCCCTGCTTTTTTCTGGGTTCCTGTCACACGGAGTATTGTTTTCCATCCTTTGATATTCAATCTATGCATTTCTTCTTGAATTAAATGTTTTTCTTATATACAGCATATTGTTGGATCTTGCTTCTTGACCTATTCTCCCAGTCTATTTCTTTTGATTGGTGAATTGAGACCATTAACATTGATGATTATAACTGATATATATTGACTTATCCTTGTCATGTTATTTTTCTGTTGTTGGCTCCCTTTTTCCCCCTCTGTTTAATTGTTTGCCTTGCCTGGTGGAGTAATTCTGTTAGGGTTCTTGGAGTTGTAGTCCTTGTTATCTCTTTCTAGAATGTTCTTCAGAACATTTTGGAGTGCTGGTTTGGTGTTCATGAATTTTCTCAGGTGTTCTTTGTCATGGAAGTATCTTATTTCTCCATGAATTTTGAAAGAGAGTTTTGTGGAGTCAATCTTGGTTGGAAGTTGTTTTCTTTTAGAGCTTGAAATACTTCACTTCAAGCTCTGCTTGATGTGAGGGTTGTGTTGAGAAGTCAGCTGTGATTCTGATGGGCATTCTTTTATAGGTGATTTCTTTCTTTTCTCTAACAGCTTTTAATATTCCGTTCTTGTGTTTAATTTCTGGAATCTTGATTAGTATATGCCTTGCCGTAGATTTTTTTGATCATGGCTAATTGGAGTTCTATATGGCTCATTTATCTGTATCTCAAAATTTTTTTGCTGCCAGGGAAATTTTCTGCCATGACATCTGTGAACAGGTCTTTTATGTCATTTGTGCTACCTCTTGCCTTTTCCTTCACTCCAGTCAGTCTGATGTTATTCTTCTTTGCATCATCTAGCAGCTGCTGGATTGATTTCTCATAGTCCCTTGCTATTTTAAAGAAATTTTTCTTTTCATGATCACTAACTACAAGCCTGTCTTCTAATATCTGAGATTCTAGTCTCACATTGGTTTATTGTGCCACACATACTTTCAATGGAATTTTAAATTTCCTGAATATCTGCTTAAATGTGTTTTATGTATTCTATTTCTTTCCTATGTTGGGTATTCTTGATTTCCATCATTTTCCTAAGCTCCTTAATGTGTTTGCTCTAGAGTCACTAAGCTTGTTTTTCATCTGTGTAGTTGTCTGAGAAATTATTTTTGATTTGATTTTTTTAGAGCCTTATTCATTTGCTTTATTGTTACCACTTCAGAGGTGGGTGGCTTTTGCATTGTCCCATGTCATTGTCTCCTGGGTTTGCCTTTGGTGATCTGGATGTCTGGGATTGCATTTGTTTTAAGTGTCTTCTCATTTTCTTTTTTTTTTTAGTTTAGTACCTGGGTTGATTCTTCTGGATTACCTATGGTGGGTAGCTTTACTGCTAGTATTTAGAACCCTTAGGAAACCACTAATTCTCGGAGGTGTTTTCCAGGTGTAGCTGGTTTTTGGGTTTTGAATCTGTTGCACAATTCTACCTCTTCAATTTATTGGGGATGAGAAGTTGCTGCCTTCTTGGCCTAGCCCCTGATTCTTCGGCACTGGCCCACGGTATTTCTATGACTCTTAGGCAATTTCAGTCTTGGTATACTAGGAAGATCAGCTGGTTAGAGCAATTATGTTGCTTTGGCTAAAGTGCAACTTGCTTAAGTACAATCAGCAACAACAGTAGCATCAAACACAGCCTAGGGCTGGGGATATAGCTCAGTGGCACAATGACTGCCTGGCAAGTGTGAGGTTCTAAGTTTGATTCTCAGTACCCCCCTAAAATAAACCACAGTCTAGAAAATGACAAACTGATGTAACCATTAATTTGCCACTTTTAACCATATGAGCTAGATTTGTGGTTGTATAACAATCTAAAACACACAAACCAGAAATTATATGCAGTAAATAAGCCCTCAATATGCCAATTTTATCCTCAGGGGAGAAAATTTTAAAGGGGCCGGGGGAGAAACAGAGAAATTGAAGAAAAGGAAGAGATTAGAAGCCAGACTGGAGGACAAAGGAGATCATGCAAACTTTGGGAAATTGATGCAGAAGACAGGAGGGAAAGAGAGAAGGAAGAAATAAAAGGAAGAACAGAACAGAACAACCACATACAAAAAAACTAGAAATCACAATCACACTCATATAAGAACAATATCAAACAGTGAAGGGGAAAAAAAAAGAAAAGAGAGAGGAAAAAAAAAGTTCACTTCAAAGTGTTCTCCACTATCACTAGTAGACAATCTGTGGAGACAGAGTCCAGATCCATGTTGATTTATCCCAGGAAGCTGGTAGTAGCTTTGCAGAAGGGTAGTGGATAGTCTCAGCAGGCCTGCTTCTTTATTTCCCTTGTAGTTTAGGCTGGTTTCTGGCCCTGAGGCTGGAACCAGACCTATTCAGCCTGCAGCAGTCAGCACACCTTCTGAGGTTTGAACTCAGCAGGGAGCTGCTAGATGAAGTCAGCAGTTGTTCTGAGTCCTGAGCTCAGTTAGCCTCTCTCCAAGGTGGCTCCCAGCCAACTGCCTTCTCCCGCTGGATGGCTGAATCCTTGCCACCAGCCAGTGCAGCCCTCGGTGTCCACTGCTCTGTTGCACTGCTGCATCTCTCCGTGGAGGCCTCTGGGGTTGCCAAGAGTCGCTGTGTGTCTGCAGTATGAAGCCCTCCTCTCTCCCATGCAGTGAGTCCCAACTGAGGGAGAAGGTGCCCCCTGCCATCTCCTTTTTCTTTGTTGAAGTTTCTCTCTTCTCCTCGTGGGCTTCAGTTCTTGCTTGAGATCCTTCCTGGTTTGGGGGTACGACTTCCCTCCTTCTATTCATCACGTTACTATATTCCAGTGTCTGGATATCAAATCTCGGAGAGGCTCATTCTCGCTGTTTGCCACTCTGCCATCTTCCCGGAAGTCTCCTTTTGATCTTTTTGTGATGTCTTCATGAACCAAAGTTTTAACTCTTAATGTGGATAATTTACCTATCTTCCTGTAGGGATTTTTTTTTTAGCTTATTTACCTGGCACTCATGGAGCATTTTTTATGTGTTGGACACTTTCCTAAGTATCTTTTTTTAGTACTGGGGATTGAACCCAGGGCCTTTGCATTGAACTACATCTCTATCCCTTTTTATATTTTATTTGGAAACAGGGAGTTGTTTAGTGGCTAAGTTGCCCAGGATGGGCTCAAACTTGAGATCCTTCTGCCTCACTGTCGCAGAATGTGGGGATTATAGGCATGTGCCCCCATACCTAGCCTAAGTATTTTTAAAATGTTTATTCATTTAATCCTTATAATAACATTAGAGGCAAATATTATTATTCTTCCCATTTTACTGGTGAGAAAATTGAGGCACACAGTGGTTGAGTAACTTGCTAAGGTCACTGTGTTAGTAAATGGTAAAGCTAAGAGTTTAACCAAAGCAATTTAGGAAACTCTTGTTTAAGAAATCCTATCTTGATAGGTATGGTGGCAAAATGGCAGGAGACTTTCTGCTGTAATATTGTATGTATATGTCGGGCTTTTGAAAAATGATTTATTATTGCTATTATATTTACTTGTTTGCTAAAAGGTAAGCAGATTCAATTTCATTTGAGTACTTTGAGCTTTGTTTATATGCAGGGCAAAAACTCTTCAAATGTGTACCATGTAGTATTTCCCCCCCCCTCCCCGATACCAGGAATTGAACTCACGACCTTGCGCTTGCCAGGCAGGCGCTGTGCCGCTGAGCTAAACCCCCAGCCCCTTGTACCATGTAGTATTTTATGAGACTAATATCAAATATAATGTGTAGTGTACCTGTTCAGGCATGAACAGCTCTTTCCTGTGACCATTTTCTTTGTATAAAGTATTGTTCATGCTGCACATAGTCAGACTTCAAATAACACCAGTAGTCTGTATCTTACCCTCTTCAACTTCTTAGCCAAAGTGAAACTGATAGCTAAAGTGAAACAGACAGCCTACAAGCTGTTCTGAGAATTTCTAGAAAAGTCTTACCATGGCCCAAAGCAGTCTGCCAGTGCTCCCCCTGTATCTCTTATGAAGGTTCCTTGCACTTTGCTGAGGAAGAATGCTTCTCATTCTTCTCCAAAATGCCACATACACTGTGACTACAGGCTTTGGTCCTTGTACCTGGGATGTGCTTCTCCAGATGTATGTGCACTCCTAATCACCCGCATCTCTGGTCACATGTCACCTCAGAGAGCGCTTTCCTGACAGACCTTTGCATAAAAGCTCCAGGCTCACTTTGCCTGATTTTTATGCAGCACCTGACATTTATTGTCTTCCCTTTACCTTACCTCCCGCTGTCTACTGGGAAATCATCTCCTGTAGGACGGGGACTTTCTCTTTTCCACGGCTCTCTGTAGTGCCTAGTATACTTTCTGGTATGGGGAGCCACTGGACAGCTTTTTACCCTGTCCAGTGAATGAGGGTATTTGCAGAAGGGAGGAGGACAGAGAGGCCTTTGGAGCAGACACGTGCTCCAACCTCCAGCCCACTGGCCCCTTCCTCAGAGTTCCTGCTGCCTGCACCAGTTAGGCAGCTCTTTCTAGAGTTATTTCTTTCATTATGTACTGAGCATCTTGAGGCAAAGGTCTGTCTTAATTTTTCTCCCTTCTGTCATCCCTGCTGTCTTCCTTCAGGGCTTGGGACTGAGCCTTGCACGCTGCTTTGCTTTTGGTAGAGTCTTAGCTATCTGTTAACAAGAGATGCGGTATCACTTGTCTTCCCTCGGGAGGAGAGCAGTAAATTAACAGCAGTGCAATTTCATATGCAGACTCTGGCTGCAGTAGCAGTTCCCTTCTGAATTCCTCTGAGTGCTTTTCTTGAGCCTTGTGTAATAAAATTCCATTGACTGTATTCCTGCGGAGGAAAGGGACCGATCTTTCTTGTTCACTGTGCTTTCGCCTTGCATGGTGCTTGGTGCATGATACCCATACTGAATAAAACTTACCAGTGGTTCATTGCTGATGTACACTTTGCCATGTGTGAAATTCGTTATTTACTTATTTTTTATTCTTAATGTCCAAAATTGTACTTTAAAATTAAAAGACCTATTTACGCTGTGCATGGGGTATGTAGGAAATGATTTCTTGCTGAGAAAGGAAGAGTCTTGGTTGCTCACTTGACAGCCGGTGATACTGACAAAGGGGTGAGAATGATGTGAACCTGTTCCCTAGCTAAGGTATTCATAAACATGGACCCTGGAGTCTCTTCTGAGCTAATTACTACTTTTGCTTGTTTTAAAGGTGACCTGTGACCTTAAAGAATCCAGACACCTTCCAAAATAGAATTACAGTCCTCCTTCCTCATTACTAGAGTTTAAACCTCAAGTGTTCTGTCCCAGAGGAATGAAAACTTATAGCTCCAGGATTAAAGTTCATGAGATCAGAGGCAGATAATATAACCACTCAGAAAATGCCAAATTCATAGCCAAGTAAATTCAAATACCTACAGTTGAGAATATTCTCAGTAATAAGTAGTTGTGGGTTAATCTCCATGTAGTTATAGACAAGTCTTGCATATCTTGCCTGCAGTGAGGCTGGGTGGTGCGTAGGCAGAAGCAAGGGCCAGGACTCTGGCCAGTTTTGGAAGGCAGTCTTGGACCAGGAGTCCTAGACAGTGAAGAGCTCTTGGTTATGCATTTCTTCCTGGCTGGAAGTAATGTGGTGGGGCAGAACACTGGGGCGCACCTTGTGACTCAGAGTCAGTCACTGGACCTCACTGAGCTTTAGTTTCTTCCCTTAGCACAGGCAGAAACATACGGGAGTGCTGTTTGGATTAAATGAGATAATGTGATCGCTTGCAGTCATTGAGTTTCTGTAGAAATAAGATGATCAGGCAGAACTGCATATTTGCTAGGCCTGAAACTTGCTGAAGTGCAACTTATTACCCTCTTATGTTCTTGTGTCTGTGTAGCTAGGTGTGGTTGGAGACATCATTTTGCTATAACTGGTATTTTGGCAAATGATCACTGACTTCTGGCAAGAACTTAATTCCCACAGCACTGATAATGTATTTATCAAATCTGTTCTCTAATTTCTAGGTAATTATTTCACATATTCTCTCTCCTGAAACCTCTAACACTTCCTTTCACCCTCACTCTTAGCTGATTGCCTTATTTCCTTTTTGTCTGAGGGAATGGAAGCCACCAGAAGAGAATGTGTGTGGGCTTCTACTGCCGTATCCACCCGCCTGCTTACATTCCTTTCCACAAGGGCTGCTGCCTCTTTGGTTGACAGGGCTGAATCACCCATGCCCCTACCTGTGTCCGGCTTCTTCCCTGTGTGCAGTTTGCATCTGCTCTTGCTTGTTGCAGTACGTGGCA
Organism: Chinchilla lanigera; assembly: GCF_000276665.1. Classification (NCBI taxonomy): domain Eukaryota; kingdom Metazoa; phylum Chordata; class Mammalia; order Rodentia; family Chinchillidae; genus Chinchilla; species Chinchilla lanigera. Next base: position 3,531,955 of record NW_004955430.1, read on the forward strand.
GTGGAGCTCCCCAGTTCTTGTCTGCTATGATAATTCTTCTGTACGGGTTCTTCCCGGTCATTACACCAGCATGCTACAATTGTTCCTCCCATTTAGGTAATAAACCAGTATCGATCCCTTTTCAGTCATGCGATACGATGTCAGTTCTTTCCCCTGTAACTAAGCTCTTCAAACCATTTTTTAAATCTACTATTTCGTATTCCTTTTCCCATCTTCTACCTTGAACTAATTGTCATCAGGCTTTTGATTCTACCACTTCTCCAAAACTGTCATTGACGTCACTGATGAGCTTCACGTTGCTAACGTAGCAGTCAGTTTCTAGCCTTCCCTCTACTGTACTTGGCTCCTCCACTTCCCACATATGGTGCCCTCCCTCCTGATGGGCTTTCTTCCTGGGGCTTCCAGGATACCACGCTTTCATGGCCTTCACTGGCTGCCCCTCTTGATCTTTTCCAGTTCCCTCGGACCTCATCCTGCTGGAGCACCCTTGCATCAGTGCTCAGTCCCTCAGAGACCAGACATAGTGTGGGGCTTCAGATCCATTAAGAAGCTAATTCCTTATGTGCCCTCAGCCCAGGCTTCTCTTTTGCACTCCAGGTTCATATACCCCCACCCTTAGAAAGGTACCCCATCCCACTCACTGTGCATGTTCTCCAAAGCTCTTATCACCACTGACTGGCTGTAGATGTACTTGCTGGTTGGTGGCTGTTCTCTCTTTGCTTACCTCTAGAATGTGAGCTCCACAAAGACTATTAGTGGTCCATCTGCAACACCTACAAGGCTGGTAGGCACATAAATATTATAATAAATATTTTGTTGAATGAATGGGTTTGGTCTTAATACATAGTGAAGTCTCTAATAATTTAATAATTAATTCTTCTGGCATCTAGTTTCAACTCTTGTTGGAAATTTCTTAATAAATCCATTTGATAACATGGTATGATTGTTTCTCCGTGATCCTATTTAATCGACATGAGACATTTTAGTATATAGTATTACATATATCCTTTATGGTTGACTTGGGGAAATAGAAAGATCTTTGACTTTAGAGCCAGATACTTCAGAGTTTGAATTCTTGTTTTATCATTAAATAGCTATAGTGCTTTAGTTAAAACATAGCAATCATAGGCCTTAGTTCTTTCATTTGTAAAGTGAAATGTTTGTTTCATAGGTACATAAAGAGAAATTGCTGAATATATGGAATGCATGTAGCATAATTGCTGGTACGTAGTAGATGTTTAGTAATAACTACTATGATAAATGTCCTTAACTGTATAGATGATATGTCGGATTACATGCATTTCAAAAAAATTGAAATACAAAACTTTATAATTATTTCTTTAAATTATTGGTAGTTGGTCTTTTGTTACAAACATAGTTATCTAATACAGGATTGTTTCTGTGGTGAAAATTAAATTTGATTTACATTTCAACCTACAGAACCTTTTTTAGGAATTTATTTTGCTGCAGAGTTCAAGAACTGCCCTTCAGTAAAATTTATGTAATTGGAGTGCTTTGGAATGGAATGTTCTGGAGGAATTCAATATCCTAATTAATGAGAAAAAAACTAATTTTGTGTGAAAGCCTCTTTATAAAATGGCTTTATATGTACATTGAGAATAATCCACAGTAAACAGTCAGTAAATACTTTGTTACTTGTCTTTGACCCAGAGACACTTCTCTGAACTCATGTTTTGTTTTGAGGCATAGCTATAGAAAATATGGATGAGACTACTAAATACAGTACAAATTAAACATAGGCTTAAACGTACTATAAAGGAACTTGTTGGCTTTGAACCCTGAATATCAGTAGTAGCTGTATTCATAATTAATTCTTGATTCTACTTAGGGAAAGAAAGATGCAAATGGTCCCAGCTCTGAGAGAGTTGAGCACAGTGGGAGAGATGCTACATGCAAACGTATATCCGTGTGTGTACATTTGTGCAGACATAGACTTACTCTGTTAGATAACACAAGAGCAAACTATTAAGTACAAGTTACAATTGCTCTGCAGTGTTTGGTAAGAGTAGAGCAAACAGGATAAGTTTAAGTACTGTGATTTCAAAGGAGTGGTTTGCAAAGGTTAAAAATGGTCAGAGAAATTTTTCTGGGAGAAGTGAGATTGGAGCTGGATGTAGGAAGATTAGTGCCCCATGAAGCAGTTCATAAGGCTGTTCGAGCCAGGAACAAGTTCATGGGCTCAGAGAAAGTCCTGTGATTGTCTCACAGCTCCCCTGTGAACACAATCCCTAAGTCACACCCTTGTCAGCTACTTATGATTTTGGGTGCTTTGGGGCTGCCAGTGAAGGCTGTAGGTCAGGTGTTCTTAAACTGGGAGAGCAGACAAGGGAGTTTAGGAATAAGTGCTTAAATGATTAGTTTCCTGTATGTCTTGACTTTCCTTGGAGATGAGTTGACAAGGGCAACCTTCAGCTGTGGATTTCTCTCTGGTGATGTGAGTTGACTTGATAAATGATTATGGAAAAGAAGGAAAAGCAGATTCACTGTTTTAGATAGAAACCTGGCATCTATGTGGCAGGTACAGGAATAGTAGGGTAGCTAGAGAGAGCTATCATCTATTCATTCACGTGCTCACCGCCTGGGTTATTCATCTGGAAAGCATAACTGCTGATAGTTGATTGGACTGGCTGAGTATGTCTGCATTGTCACATAGGCCTTTTTGGTATCAGGGGGCAGTTGGCAGCATGGTAGGTGATTGGCAGAGAAGCTGAGATGGAGCTGGCCAAGCTGGAAAAAGAAGGGTTGTGATTGTCCAGTTGCTGGGTGACAGTCACACTTCTAAGTGACCATAGTTGTTGGTTGGTGTTAAAAGTTAGCTATGAGCTTTAAACAGGAGAACATTTGTCTTTTTTAGACCTCCCTAATTTGTGTTCTACATGAGATAATGAGCTTTAGTCAAGGTCTGATTGTGAGAACTCATGCTGTATCTCTGCTTTAATGGGACATGGCAGACAAGAGCTGGTCATGGTCTGCTTTGCAGATATTCTAGGAAGGAAAGTGGTGGCAAACCTCTGACCCTGAGTGACTGGGGCTTATGACGTTCTCTGGAATTGCCTTAGACATTATCCTGGTTTTATAAATGCCCATGGACCAAGCTCTTGTCTGGGCATCTGTCCCTCCCTCCGTACATGTTGCCTATGTTCTGTTGACAGTTACATTTGTCTATCTCTAAACCCATTGATCATCTTGACTGGTACATTCCCAAGGCAGCTTGAACTTCACGTCTTCAAAGTAGAGTCCAGGTCACTCTCTAGGCCTGGCCAGTCCTACCTTCCCTGTCTCAGTGTTGGTGACCTGTTTGCCTGGGTGCTGACTCCTAAAAATCTGGGACTTCCTTGGATTCCTTCTTGCCCCCAGTCCTAGTATCAGAATCACCAACTGATCCTGTCCTTTCCTCTTTGGCCCTGGGTTATTTAGAACATCTTCCCTTCTCTTCATTTACTGCAGTCTCCCTCATGTAATTTACCACAGACTTTTGTGCCTCCAGTCTCTCCCCGACCCCCCAGTGGCCAAATGAAACCTAAACATGTTAGCCATCTGAATGTGTAGGTTCTTCTTACAGGAATATAGCTCAGGTTTCATACTGGGGTATGGGAGGCTTTATGGGATCCCTGCCTTTCCTGTATCACTATCTGCTCTTCCCTTTGGTCTCAGTGCTTTAGCCACATGAATATTTATTGCTTTCAAACATGTTTTGTCCATAAGGAAATTCCTTTTTATCCGTTAATTCCTAGCTTAAATGTTACTTCTTTTAGGCCTTCATTGGTTCTTCTGGCTAAAACTCTCCAAGACTTTTTTTTTTTTTTTGAGATAGGGTCTCACTATGTAATTCAGGATGGCCTTGAGCTCACTTTGTAGCCCAGGATAACCTTGAACTTGCAGTGATCCTCCTGCCTCAGCCTCCTCAGTGCTGGGATTACAGGCATGCGCCACCATGCCCTGCTTTCTGTTTACTTGGTAGCATTATTGATAATTGTTCACACATTAATTTGGGTCTCTTCTGTACTGACTGACTTCAGGGAAGGGCCTGTGTTTGTTTTGCTCACCGGTGTGAATCTCCTTGATTCTGTCAAGTACCCACTTGTTTTGTGACTCTGCCTGTCTTGCAGTCCATGCTAACAACACTTGTCTCCTTGCTGTTTTCAGACTGCCAGACCTGCTCTTCCTGAGGGCTTTTGCACTTGTTGGTTCTTCTGCCCACAAAATTATCTTACTATGCTATGTATATGACTAGTTTTCGTTCTCTAGACTTTTACTCAAAGTTACCTTTTCATTGAGGCCATCTCTGGCCCACGTCTAAAATTGTATCTGCCCCCTGATAATTCATACCACCTTTAGCTGTATTTGTACTTATTCCTGCCTACCATGTGGCAGTTACTTCTTTATCTTGTTTATTGTCTGTCTTCTTACAGAATGAAAACGTCATGAGACCAGAGAGCTTTTTTTAAATTCTTTTATGTTAGTGTGTCAAGTTTCTTGATAGTTTGGGGCACCTGGGCACTCTATAAATGTGTGGACAATATGGGATCATTGAGTGGCACATAATGGGCATACTTTATGTTTTTTTTTACATTTTGGTGAAATATACATGACATGTGCTATTTTGCCATTTTAAAGTGCGCATTCAGCAGCATTCAGTACGTTGCCATTATTGTGTAACTCTCACTACCATCTCCTTTGTAAACTTTCCGAAAGTGAAAGAATCAAGAAATAATCAAGTAACTGAATGACTGACTCTTGGCAAAGCCGGTAGACATGATGAGTCTCTTGTCTCGGGGGCCCAGATTCTCTCCACTGTATTGTGATACAAAGAGGTGAGGCTGAAAAGTCCACGAGCACCGTCTCAGGATGCCTTGTATTTATGGCAGAGATGCTTGGTGTTTTATGGACAGGTTCTATGTTGTCTCTGTTTGAAAATGATTTAGGCCCTACCTGACTCCCTCGTTTCTGCTGTGCATGTGCTTGCTCACACCTGCACTGTGTGCATATATGTCCCTTCTGTACCTGAGAGGTGCCTTTGTAATGCTTCTGGCTCACAGAGTGATGGCCAGGAAAATCCTTGTTCTCTGAACCTTTCTTACTGGACCCACATTATGAGAGCACTCGGTCTGCCTCCTTGGTCCTCTCACTGGCTTCCAAGGATATCATTGATGATAGGGGGAAGTGTTTACTCTTACTTCTAAAGTAAACCAGATTATGTTGAATGCAAGATGTGAAGTGCTGGTTAAAATCATTGACTACGAAGTTCTCTTGGTTGAGTGGGGGGATTGTTTCAAGCCCTTAACCATTTTTCCTGTGTTGAGTCAGATAGGAAACCATCCCCCTTGTGTGCTTCATCATTTAAGGATCTTCTCATGGTAGCTTTAAAATGTCCCATGTCCCAACACCCAGGATGAAAAGAAATCATTATGCACACTGTTACTCATGTGCACTTTGCCTGTGCATGTTCTCATTCATTTGTATTAACTTCCCCAAGCGTGTGCAACCCACTCATCTGCTTTTGATACTTCTGGGCTTATAAGGAAGCCTAGAGATCTCAAAGCAAACCTTGAAATAGCTTAAAACTATGAAACCCATAGAGCGAAACTCCTACTCAAATGCACATGACAGGCTCCTCCTGTTAGCGGTCACCTGGTTTGGTCTGGCTTCCTCAGTGGCCTTGCAGTGGTGTCTTCTCATCATGACCCCATTGAAGTCTTGCGATAGAAGCATAGGGCAGGCACATCTGTGTGTTTGATGTCTTTTCTGTTGCACTTGACAGTATGCCCTTGGATGAGCCTGACATGCTGTTGATCTGGTGCTTAGAGAGGACCAAGGGCTGGCAAGGCCTGAGAGGGCACTGCCACTGATGGCTGAAGTTTCCATACTTGAGTCCTGCACCAGCGTATGCGTGTGATAATTGTGCTGTGTACAAACTCCAGGGAAAGAGAAAAACTTGCTGTGTAGGATGGAGATACAGGTGAAGCCTAGGAGAGTTTGTGTAAGCACTTGTCAAAGTTGAAGGTGTGGATAGTGCCATACATGGGTGGAAGGGACCAGGCGGGTGGAGAGGTCAGGATCTGGGATTGAGGTTCAGGGCAGCTTCCGTTTTGTCTCTCTAGTGATGGTGCAACTGGATTGTTGGGGATTTTGGTCACTCCTGTTGTTAGCCCTTGTCATTTGGTTTTACTTGCTTTCTGTCTTCATTACAGATACAAGTACCTATCAGGAAATTTCTGAATTCCTACATGTATGGCCATGGTGCCATACGTGTGGCACCATAGGATTACCCAGCACCGTGGGATTACCCAGCCCAGTATATAAATAACAGTGTCCTTTAGGTTATTATCTATAACTTCAAGGCAATAGTAGTGTTTTGGAAAAGTAATTGTAATAATTGGTATAATGTAGTTTTTTTTTCCTAGTCACATTCACTTTATAAAAAACACCAGCCTGTTACCTTTATCATAAAGGGTGCTAGACACTTTGTAGTTGTTTATGTGATAAGCCCTGGTATTTGATTGTTAATTGCAGTGTTTAATGAAATTTATGCCCCTACAGCATAGGTCATTAAGAGAACCCTTGAAATATCTGTTGGAAACAGGAAAAAATAACCCTTAGCTGGCAGTTTTTTTCTGTTCTTGAAATTAAGCTTATAAATAACTAAACAGATGATGAAAAAATTATTAGTTATTTTTCCAAAGCTGTCTTGTAGGAGAAATTTTTGTGTCTTGTGGGAACTTTCCCTCACCAGTGCAGCTTGACAAAGCACGCAGTGCTAGTGCTGGTCCTTGTTGCATCTTTGCTTCATTGGTTCCTGGATATCTTGGCTTTGACCAAGACATGTGACCCACATAGTGAATGTGCCACTGTCTTTCTATTATGGAAACCTTACTGTCTGTTTCCGTAATAGCTCAGTTTGCTTTCCTAAAACAAAATGGTGCCCAGTGAAAGCTTTCTGGTGGATATGTCCTCTGAAATTTTAAACAGGTTTAAATAAAATCCATGCAGTGGATGAGAGGATTCTCAGCGAAATGTTCAGTGTACAGAATTACTGAAAATCACTGGGTCTACAGGCATTGCTTTCTGTAATATTTTCCCGTAAAACATGAGACTGTACATCTTCCATCAGACTAATGGTTTTTCCAAGGCCAGCATTTTGCTGTTGAGAGTGGTATTAAGGGAGTTGTGAGAGGACCTGATGACCCTTTCTGCCATTACCTTAAAAACTTAGGGGTGTGCTTCAAATGTGTGTAACTTTCCTTAATAAGCTATTACGAAGCCATTATTCAGACTGTTCTCAATTTGCTTAAATTGCTTTTGCAGCAGTTCTTATTTTTGGCCTTTGCATCTGGTGGGACGTGGCAGGCAGCCTGAGCAGCAGCCAGTGAGAGTTTACCCCATGTCACCTGCAAGGACCCCAGTCCTTTCCCATTCAGTTTATACCCAGTCGTTTGACTCTCTAAGCAGAATCAATACATGCTCACATTGTTCACCTACATGTTTATTTTGGAACCTTCCAGGGGCACATTGCTTTAATTTGTGTTGCTAATACAGTTCTAGTGGCATTTATTCCTTTTGTCTTGCTATAGGGGCCTCTGGTAGCACCCATCTTAGAATGGTGAGTCCAGGGCTAGGTTCCTGGCCCTACAGTTTACTGGCTGTGTGGTGTGGAGTGCTTCACCAGATCACCCGCAGGCTCAGCTTCCTTGTGGATAAGGTGGGGACAGTAGGTACCTCCCTATAGAACTGTACTCATTCATACTCCCTAAGTTCAAGTGACACAAGTCCAGGTCAAATTAATTAATGTGAAAGGAAGTCAGGATACAGCTAATATCAAGTGTCATTCGATTCCAGAGGCTCAGACCAGGAGGGACCATCTTTTTCATCATCTCTGTAGTGTTGTCTCAGCTCGACTTTCTTCTCAGATGTGGTAGCAAGGTGACCACAGCAGCCCCACATTCCTGTCCAAACAGTTTGGTAGCTCAGCCCAAACTGTTAGTGTTTCTCTAATGGAAATATTAGAGAAATCACCTGGGGTATCTGGGTGCTTGGCTTGAGGTGCAGTTTGTTCTGTCCTTTTCGCAGTGGCTAAGGGAATAGAGAAGTGTGGCCCTGTAATGGTCAGAGGGTGGGGCCTTCTCTTCCAAACCATGTAAGGAAAGTACTCCCGACAGAGGAAGAGCTTCTCACCAGAAATGAGGTGACAACATGGCTGCCGAGTGTGTGGACTGTGAGGTAACAGGCAGAAAACCTTGAAGAGTCCTAGCATAAGGCAATCAGTACACGGAACCTATCCTTTCTTAGTTTTCATCTTCGCACTTATGGAAGGCAGTTTCCTTATAATGGTTCCAAATGTGCTTCTTTAAAACAAATTGAGTCTACTATTTTTATAAACTTTTAATTTGAATTATTTTGCAACCTTTATGTGTTTTAAAAGGGTGCATGCCAGGAGGAAATTTCATTTCATCTATTTTTGTTATCTAGTAAAAAAAATATTTATGGAGGGTCAGGTATACAAAACATCCCACAGTTGTGGGGGCGGAATAGAAAGGAATAGGGAAAGCTCTTTTCCTGGGGTGTCTGTAATCCCACTGGAATGGGCATCTGGTCACGCACAGATACTATGGTATGGGACAGAATGTGGAAAAGTGCCGTTAGGGAAGGAAGACACTCCAAGAGGTCCAGAATAGAGCCTGACCCCATCTTGCAAGGAGAATACAGGAGCGCTTGAGCGAGGACGTAGCATCTGGACTGAGCTTGAAGGAAGGATATAGTTTTATAGGCAAAGCTTTAGGGAGCAAGGTGGGATGGAAGAAACAAATGGTCAAGCAGGGATGAGGGAGGAGGAGCTGATTTGTTCATTCATTCTTGAAGCTCTTTGCTTGACTCTGTGTCTGGCACTATTCCTTGCTCTGTTAGAGGAACACTGTTATAAAAAGTCCTGGGCACCTTGTCAGAAGTCTATATGAGAGCTGGATGAGGATACAAAGGAGAGAACTCTCTGTGCTCCTTCTGGCTGGTGGTGGAGTATGAATAAATGTATAGAGGTGGGATGGTGAAGGACGAATCTGAGAAATTAGAAGTGTTTCTGGAGTATGCCATCCAGCAGGAGGAGGCATGGTGGAGCCAGGTGGTAAAAGACCTTGAATGACAGGAGTGTAGTGCCCTGTTTGTTTAGGCAGGGATTCTTCAGGGAAAACATCATGGATGCAGTTGCCCAGGGCTTTATGCTTGGCTCAATGTGCTGCTCTTAGCGTCTTGATATTTCCAGTACTTGTAAAACCCTGCATTTTTTATCATTAAGTTTATTGGTATAGTTTAGATATACATAATGATCACATTCATCATATGGAACTTGTACCTGTACATAATATGCCCTGATCCTTGTTTTTCCCCATCCCCCTCCTCTTCCTTTTGCCTTCTTCCCCTTCTTATTTACAAAAGCTTTGTTTCATTTTATCTTTCTTTTCTTCTCATTTTCCTTTCTTTCTTTCTTCCTTCCCCCTCCCTTGTACCCCCTCCCATGCATTTTTGTTTTGCACTGGGCTTTGCCACACACGGCATGTTCAGAGGATGATGTACTACCTGTCTGAGCTGCACTGTATGCCATGTCCAGCTGGAGTGCAGAGGAAAGGGAGAGCAGAGGTGGGACCTTGGTTGTGACACTGTTTGCAGAGTATTGAGGAAGAGATAAAGGGCCTTCGTAGGCTATGGAGGAAGGGGCGGGGATGCATCTGACAAACAAGAGTTTCAAGGTTAGAGTAAGTAGGAGCCAGAATGAGCCTTCAGCACTATGTGGGAACTGGTTGAGAGCTGCCCTGTGAGCCAGGGCTGCAGGTACTTTGTGTGGATATTGCTGGTGTTCTAAACTGTCTTAATATTATTACTTTCAACAGCAAGCTAAGCTGATATTGGCAGGCTTGCTCATCGAATATAAAATAACCAGAAAAGACATTCTGAAGTATTCTGGAATCAAACAGATGGACCGAGCAATCATGTTAAAAACAGTAAATCATAACTAATCATAATCACATTTCACTTAATTAATGTTAAAACATCTCCCCAAGTAGTTTTCTATTTTAGTTTCTTTTACTTAAAAGACCTTATTATTATATGGCACCTCCGTTAAACATGCCTTATGTATGATATCTGAACCAAAAAACCTTATTCAGGAAATAATATTCGTTTTCAGGTTTTGGAAGTGGCTACTTTGCTTTCTTTACAAAGATTCATGAGGGAATTTATCTTGTTCTGTTAACATAGAAATTAACAAAATGTACTTAATAATTTTTAAAAGCACCCTTAATGTAAATCGGGATGATTTTGAACTTAACTTAGGATCTCAAACAGCTGATGGCCTGTTACATGTTAGAAGTGGGGCTTGAGTAATGGCATGGGAAGGGTGTGTGACTTGAACTTGTCACATCTGTTCCCTTAGTTCCATACTCTTTCCTGTCTGGTACAGACAAAGCCTTTTTTGTTCTAAAGAGGGAAGGTTGAGGCAGATGCTATGCTAAGGAAACTGAGGAAGCAGTGATAACCAGAAGGAGCCAGACCAGCTCTTATGAAAAAATGAAAGGGATTTACACCAGTCAGGTGGACAAATTGCTATTTCTTTTCCAATTTTATCAAAAATGGGCTTTAGGTGAGTATGAAGACCACTAAAGCTCATGTTACCCTCATAATGTTGCCCTGAAGCTGGTCATTGAAATGGCTGTCTCAGGCTGGGTACTTTTAGTGATATCTGTGGTGATAATCAGGGGCAAAGGGCAGAGCAGAGAAATTTAAACTTAAAGTTTGACCCAGAAGGAGCCACTTGTAAAGGTGGGACCAAAAGAGGTATGAGTGCAAAAAAGATTAGTAACATTAGAAAGAAATAGTACAGAGGTGCCTTGGTTCACAAACTAACTCTTTGCATGATTCTGGTTGCAAACTCCATTGAATGAGAACCAAATCAAATTTCCCCTTACAGTTAACCTTGAACCTAACCATTGAGTTTATTACTTTCTTGTCCAGTTTGGTTTGTGATGAGAATGGTGGAAAGAATGAAGTTTGTGAACCAAGATACCACTGTACCTTGTACAGGGACAAGAAGACAGATGCCTTCAGGGCAAGACATCACTTATAGAAGGCTCAAGGGTACAGAAGTTTCAACCTTTCATTTGAGAAGAGAGTCCTTGGGACTCCTGTTTTAGAAGGTTCTCCTAGGGAATTGGTTTCATGTAATTCATTTCTTGATGCTCAGCCATCTAGGCATTCAGAGGCTGCTACAGCTGTGGCCCAGTAGGGCCAGATACTGCTTCTGCTGACAGCAGACCTTGGTATCATCCACTTGTGATGGTGGTTTTACTGACATGCACAATGTAAGAGTTGTGGGATCAGGAAGGGCTCCACTAAGATTTCACAGGAAGGCCTGGGAGGCCAGACAAGTAATCCCTGAGAGGGCAATGTATAAAGCTGTGGAGTGGAGCCAAAGGTTCAGTGGAGACCCCAGGAAGTCAGAGATGCCAGGAACATCTGCCAAGGAAAGCTGCAACCCAAGAGAGAGGCTATATGGGTTACAACAATAAGGCCATATGGGTGAGGCTACCCAAGCCCTCTGTAACTCACATTTCACACCATGTTCCACAGATGTCAGGAATGGAGCTACAGGACTTAATGTTTGCCCTGAAAGGTGGGTAGGGGGGTGTCAGTTGTTCTTGCTTTGGTCTGATTCTTTTCTGTCCCCTGATTCCCTTCTTTTGGAATGGGGATGTTTACCCTGTACCATTGTACTTTGGGATTATGTAATTTGTTTTTGATTTTTACAGAGGTTCATAGCTAAGAGTTTGCCTTGAGTCTCAAAAGATTCTTAGACTTTTGAAAAATGCTGGAGAAAGGAGTGTTGCATTTCTAGGATAGTTGTATTATGTTAGGTGGAATTGTAAACTTGCTGTTGCCTATTTGGAGATTAAGTACAGTTTAACACATTCCTGCCAGCTTGAACCACTGGTGGTACATGATGAGTGTCCCATTGGGTGGCTTGTACCACTGGTGGTAAAAACAGATATAATCACTGTTATTGGTCTTTTTATTAATAAAGCTAATAAAAAGCCACCTGATTGGACAGTCATGCATGTACCACTGGAGGTTCAAGCTGCCTGGCAGACATAATGAATTATTATAGCTCCATTGTGAATGTCTAAGGAGATATGTGGATCGTGATCATTAATCCTGATTTATCAATTGGATTAAGAAACATCTAACAAATTAGTAAAGGACACTCATGGGTGTGTCTCGGGAGATCATGGAGGTGTGGCCTTGGGTATGGTGTCTGTCAGTGTTTCTTAGAGAAATAGATATAACATGATATACAAACATATAAGAATTTACAAGATTGGCTTACAGTGGCCACCCACAGAGTCAGATGTGGAAGAGTGCAGAGGGTGTCTTTACGCTAGAGACTGAAGGATTCAGTCAAAGATCTGGAGTTCACTGTAGTGTCCCTTGGGAGCCTGTATCAAGAGGCTGATGGGTCTGTGATGGAAAGCTGAAGAATCTACTCTGGAAGGCTGAAGGATCAGTCCTGGAAGCTGGAGTCTGTGCTGTAAGCCAGGAGATGATGTCCAAGGTAAAGGCAAAGACTGGGGCTCCTCAGAAGAAACAGAAGCAAGCCTTCCTTCTTCATTTCCCCTTTATATGACCCAGGCAACAAGCCACCCTAGGTTATGGTATAGGAAGCCCTTCTGGACCTCTCGAGGTTCAGAGGAGTCCGCATTTGTTAATCTCAGGGAAAAGTTGCTAGAATCTCAAGGAATAATTCCAGTCTACCAATTCCAGTGCAGTGCATGATGAGAATAAAGACATTAAGGCATATTTGTAGTTGTGGGGACTCAAGGGGGTCCTAAATCCAGTCAGAACAATGGCTGCCCCAACAAAGGCCACAACCCATGGCTGAACCTGGGTTTGATTAATTTGTGAAGAGGGTAGTGGCTCTAGGATGACTGAGAGAAAGGCAGGAAGTACGTGAGTGCTGTGAGCTGGTCTAGGTAGGAGACCTGAGAGCATCTCTGCAATATGCAGAGAGAGAAGGAGCGAGATGTAGAAAGAGAAATCTGCATATCACAGATTAAGTATCTTGTGTTTAGGGGTTGGTGCTTCAGCTCTGATGTGTGATCTTCATGCCCTGAGATATCATAGCCTCTTAATTTGAGGCTCAATCCCAGCCAAAAGCACCAGTGCAGCATCACTGGGCCTAGCTCATGCTTAGTAGTAGGGAGCTATAGGTGAGGCATCACTGACCTGTCACATTGCTTTAAGGAACACATATCAGCACCTTGGCTGGACCTATTTGCATTGCTTAAACCCAATTGAGGGGATACAGAAATATCCTAGCTAGCTTTGTACCTCCTGGTGGTCCTACACAGTATGGAAATGCTGAGTCAATTTAGTCGAGCTTTTCTTATTCAAGTTGACACAATCAATCAGCCATCACAGGTACTATGTATGGTCCCTCCCCCATTCCTTTCTGGCTCAGTTCCCCTGTGTTGCTTCTTAGCCACTATGAACTAAGCAGTTTTGCTCTGCCAGGAGGTTTCTGCCTTAGGGCCCGCCAACCATGTACTGAAGGTCCTGAAACCGTGAGCTAAATTAAACCTTTCCTTGTTTAAATTTTTGGTGTCCAGTATTGTGTCTTGGTGACCTGTAAATTAATAGAGCATTCTAATAAGCTTATCACTGCTCTGAAGGTTTTTGGCTGTAGAGGCTGTGAAGGCAGAGGTCATATCTGTTTTGCTCAGCATTTGCTTCTCAGTGTTTAGTATAGTGCTTGGTAGGGGGTCAGTAATTCCTTAATAAATATTGAATGAATATATAAATACGATACACCTCTCTTTCTTATGTTACACTAGTGGTGTAAAAGTGAAATCTTGGGTTCATCCCAGCTCCTTTAATTCTCAAAATCTTCAGATATATGTTTTATATATAAGCTCAACTTAGTAATTGGCACATGGCCATTGGCATTGTTCAGGAATTGAAGGTGAAAGTAGTAGTAGATGAAAAACAATGTACTGACCAGGTATTGGAAACACCTAACCAGTCCAGAGACATTTCAAAGTAGGCTAGGTGTCCTGTTGCACCTGGTCAGAGTCCTGCTGTCCAAATGGGGTGATTAATTGCTACTCTGCTCTTCTTGAGAATGGTCTGTGCAATTTACAAAAAAAATAGGTGTGGAATGCTTGGCCCAAGTTAAGCCTTACACAAATGTGAAGACTTTAGCTTGTCACAGCTACGTGATGGAATCCTGTTATGTTGGGTGTGTGATCAATGGATATCCATTTACTCCTCAGACCACTCGAGACTAGTGATTTATTTTGCCTAAATACATGCATAGTAAACACATAAATAATAAACATAGACTGTTAGCATAGAAAATTTGGAAATTACAGAAAACTGTAACACATAGGAGTTAGTCCACACCACTCTCAACTTTGTAGTTTCCTTTTATGCTTCTCCTGGGCAAGCATGCACACACACACACAAAGATTTCATCATATAATAGTTATTTTTTAAATTTCATTTCCCCAAGTGGATGGCCAAGCCCAGCAGAAGAAAGAAAGTTGTCTTAACATTTTTTCTGTAACTTCCTCAGGGCTCTGTCCATTGTGAGACAGAAAAAGTATTTGCTAAACACTTAATGGCTTTTTGGGACTTCAGGGCTGGAAATACTCTGACTTATAATCTAACATTCTCATTTTAAATACAGGAAAACTAAGATCAATGGAGAGAAACAGTCCCAGGGCCCTAGGGCTGGATGATAGCAGAGCTGGAACTCAAAATGTTGCCTGCTGCCTTCTCTCCCACTTCTGCTCCCTGCTAATGAGTTCAGCCCAGGTGCCAGAGGTCCACTGGGTTGATGCTTTTAGCAGAGGAGCTGAGAGATGTGTGGCTGATTTTGCCCCGTTTTCTAGGTTTGTGGCTACTGCTAGGAATCAGGATAGTAGCTGAGTGTCTTGAAGCAGCTGTCTCCGGTGGAGCCTTCTGAGTGGTCTCACAGCACCTGCTAATTTCTGTATCAGCCTACCACTGGAGATTCAAGCTGCCTGGCAGACATAATGAATTATTATAGCTCAATTGTGAGCATCTAAGGAGATATGTTTGTGGATCGTGACCATTAATCCTGATTTATCAATTGGATTAAGAAACATCTAATAAATTAGTAAAGGACACTCATGCGTCCTACATCAGGCCTCCTCCTGGTGATTGTTTTTGCTGTGTGCATCAGCTCTATACCCCTACTTAATATTTTAGTCTTTAGTATATATTCCCCTGCTTTACTCTGCCTTTCAAATAAAATAGAAAGGGGCCCTTCTTCCCTCAACCCACCCTGCGTGTGTGTGTGTATGTGTGTTTGGGATCCATCCTGGGACTTGTTAGGCAGTAGCTCTACCACTGAGCTGCACTTACACCTCCAGCCTCAGGCCGTCCCCCTTTCCATAAGTGGGTCTTCCTGACAGTTTAATAGCATGTAACCTCTCCTTCCTTTGCAGCTCTCTTAGTGATCAGACTTGCATTTGCCATCAGACATTTCATGTTTAAGGTCATTAGCCAGCCTGTCCTGAGGGTGTGTAAGTCTAGCCTTTAAGGATAGGGGGTTGGGGGATGTACACAGAAAAATTATTTCTTATATAGTGGCCAGTGATCCGAGAGAGGGCAGATAAAGTGAAGGAAGCCTTCTTCATGGTGATTGGGGGTGGGGAGGGCTTGGAAAGGAAGGGCATCTGCGCTTGACTTGGAAACGTGATTAGGATTTGAACATGTACAGGTTACAGGTGGAAGCCCTTCAGCAGAAGAACAAGTATCAGATGAGAAGGCCAGAACTGAATTCCTTGGTAGGATCAGCACCCCGCAAAAAACCCAAGGATCAGTGAGCTCAAGCTGAAGTCTTTCTCTTTATAGACTATTGGTCGGGGATAGCCTTTGCTCCTGATCCACTTCCTCCCTTCCTACTCTAGTGGTGTTGCTGTAAATAGTCTGGCAATTTGGGGTGCCTGCTTTTCTTTAGGACAAGGCTCCTCAGCAGAGGTCCATGGACTGTTTGGTGTCTAGGTTATGGTTTTCAAGTAATTGGAGAACTCCGTAAAATTGAGAATGTAATTTTGTGTATATGTGTACTTTTTCCCTCTAATTTTTAGTCTCTGTTACCTCTGAAAGGACATGCTCTTTTGAGTCTTGGAAGGAGGTTGGTGTGATAGTTAATCTTGCTTGTCAACTTGATTGGCTTGAGAGATACCCAGAAGATTAGTAAAGTACGCTTCTGAGTGTGTCTAGTACTTGAGGCATGACCTTGGGGTCATATCTGGTCCCTGTCCCCTTCCCCTCTGGCCCTTTCTTGTTCTCTCTGCTTCTTGGATGCTATGATGTGAACAGCCTTTCTTCACTAAGCCCTTCCAGCATGATGTTTGTGCCACAGAGCCAGCTGACCATTGGCTGAATGAAATCTCTGAAACCATGGAGCCAAAATCAACCTTTTTACCTTTAAGTTGTGTATGTAGATATTTTATCCCAGCAACAAGAAGGTGATTGGTGGTACTCAGCGCAGGACCGACATTTGCTGTGATTATACTGTAGCTGACCCAGTTCAAAAGCTTTTGGAACTGGTTACAGGAGGAATTTGGAAAGGTTTGGCAATGTGATTTCTAAAGAGATGACTGGAAAAGAATAAGCAGAGTTTGATGGGTGATACTAGTCACAGCTGATGAGACCAGAATGTTATTATTGGGTTTCAGATGAAAATGTTGATGCTGTTGGAATTGTATTAGAGGCCATTTGTATTCCAGCAGAGAGTTTGTATACATTTTGTGCATGACCTAAAACTTTGTGTAGAACTGAGTTTGTTTGTTTGTTTTTATTAGCATGTGTTTGCAGTTCATGTTTACATCCCATGGTGGACTAATTGATCTGGGAGGTGAAAATTTGAGGCAGGACAGCATTCAGGCTATAACATGGTTATTACTGTCTGCTTTTAGCACGATTTACCATGAGAACTAGGAGCAAAAATCAGAGCCGAAAGATTTTTAGAATGTGCAGTTTGGTCAGAAAAGCACAGGTAAAGCAGAAGCCACAGAAAGTATAAATGCTGAAGAGATTAGTACCATTAAAAACATGCCAAGTACTTTGCACTGGGACAAGAAGAAATGTACCATGAAAGCATTTCAGAAATCTGCAAGCTCCGACCCATTGCAGGCTTAATTTGTTAGGTAGGTATGCAAGGTGCTGGATTGGCAAGGTCATTCGTTTTCCCATCAGGTTTAGTCTGTTTTATAACAGAGTGGGTGAGCTCAAGGGAGAAGAGTGGGCCCCTTCATAGTTTTCAAAGTCCTCATAAGAAAAGCATAAGGAAAATGTTAAGTTTCTGCAGTCAAGGGCATTGGGTTCTTCTGGAAAGATAGTAGCAATGGCATGTAGTGTGTTAGAATGTCAAGCTGAGACAAGGAAGCCCTAATTCAGTTAGAATCTGGACATCCTGTGTTAATGCTCCTGTTCACCTGCTTCTCTAGGCCATTGCCATTCATTTAATAGCTTATTGATTGTCTAGTATGTACCAAGAGGGAGTCAGTAAATGCATGCACATGTCATCTGTCCTCAGCAAGCTTTCTGCAAGAAAGCAAAGGACACCAGTAGCTGTTACTAATCAAGGTAGTACATGAGATAGGAGACTTTGGAAGGTGTGCAGCAGAAGGCTGGGAGAGGTTGAAAGAGGTTCTTGGAGCACTTTTTCTGCCTTGTGCCTTCTGGGATGTTCCTATTTTCTATTATCCAAAGCCTGCATAATCTTCACCGTTTATTTCCATTCTGAACATCTTGCATTGAAAGCTTTTATATTCCTTTGCCTATCTGTTCATCTAGCCTTTGCCACCCAACGCTTACATGTCATAAGACAGGAATAGAAAAGAAGACTGTCAGTCCCTGGCCTCAGGAGGCTCACCTTTGACTGCTTTCTCTTGGTTCTAGTTGTGTTTCAATTTGATTCCCCTGCTGAAGTGGAGGTTCCTTGAAGGTCAAAGACAATCTCTTCTTGAAAGGCTGAAAGACTGGTTTGGTCAGTATGTTGCTATCATTGCTATTCTGGGTGCATTTGCTTAATGAGAAGTTTAGTAGAGGTTGTAGTTAGGGCAACAATTTAATACAGGATACATAATTGATAGGATTATTTCATAATATTCACCCAAAGAGTCAAATGCAAAAACAGTGCAGGAAATCTATCCATACACTGGAGAGCCAAAGAATCCAGCTGGGAGCTGGATCCCAAGGCAGTGTCCTGCATGAGTCCTGCTGAAGGCCTAGAGCCCATGACAATGTCTCACCCAAGTCTGCATCAAGGATTTGCCCTGGGAAGGCCTAAGGGTCAGTGGTAGAAACTGGAAAGTCTGAACAAGCAGGGTGAAGGATCTGTGCCAGCAAACTGAGAGATGTGCACTGGAGCCAGGAAGCAATGCTCAAAGTAAGGACCAGAGCTCCCCGAAGAGAACTGCAGCCATCCTCAGCAACAGCGGGCTCCCGAGCTCCTCCGAGGATGAGAACAGCCAAGTTCATATTAGGAAAACCAGCACGACCCATTTCCCTAAGAGAATCAACAGCACCAGCCTTTTCCTCTCCAGTTCTTTTTTTAAGCTGTTGGCAACAACCCTCAGGTGGGCCTTCCACACCCAGCACCACAGTTCAGCTGGGAGTTGCAAGTTGACCACCAGCTGTCAATCCACTACAAAGAGTATGTGTCCTCAAAGCCTACCTGCCTTTCTGTGTATTGTGTGGCAAGAATGACTCTATTAGAGGCTCTTAGTTCTGGTTTGAAAGTCTAGAATTGTAGGAGGTTAGGGAGGGAGGGAGGGAGGGGGGGAGAGAGAGAGAGAGAGAGAGAGAGAGAGAGAGAGAGAGAGAGAGAGAGAGTGTGTGTGTGTGTGTGTAATGTCTGAATGGACAAAGATCCCACAAGTATATCTACACTTAAAGCCGCCTAAAGAATTAAAAGCTTAATTCATGCTTTTTTTCTTTGTGCTTCCAGGGGTTTTTTTTTTCTGTTTTTTAAAAGAAAAAGACGTGTTAATTTGAGCTGCCTAATTCATTTTTAATGTGGGTCAGAGCTGCCATCGTCACATGCCTTTGTCTAATCACACTTAGATTACTGCTGAAATGTTTGCTTTAGAAATTAAGTTAATTAATAGAAATAGGAAGATGAAACACAGGGCTGACAACTCTGGTGAGACATGATTTCTTGCCTGCCCGGAGAGGCTTGTAGCCCAGCATCGTTCCCAAGCCTGCAGTCTGAGGTAGATTCCTACTTAGGGAGCCAGGACTGTGGGAGTCAGGCTGGGGCATTTTTCAACAATGTATAGCTCAAATTTGCTTTTAGCATAGTTGGCTGGACCACTTACAGTCCTGATGTCAGAAGAATTGTCATTGCTTAAAAATATTTTTGACAAAAAGCAAACAAAACAGACTTTGGGTTGAGGCCAGGTTTGAATCTTAAAGCAGGTTGACCTATTTTCATCACAGCATTATCAAAGCCTGCTTTGTGATTCTACCTCCCTAACATGTTTTTATTGGTGTCACATGAATTGAACACCTGATTCAAGGAGGAGCATGAAGATCATGTCCTTGTCCAGGGGTGCTCAGAGTGCTTTCACAGAGACAGCCTTCTAATGGCCTTGTCCTTCTGGGGTAGGGCTTCCTGGGAGAGAATGGTAACTTGGTAGCCCAAGCGTGTAGGGCTATACTTGTTTGAAAGTGATTTCATATCCCTGTCTGTCCTCATCAACTTCACAGTGAGGCTGGCACAGCTGATGATTTTATCCTTGGTCCACAGAAGAGAAAAGGAGAAAACTGAAGTGCACATGCGTAGGTGGTGAGAAGGCTGCATGAAAACGTTGAACTTGGCACACAACAGAGGCATGTCAGAGTACCCACCAAAAGTCCCTGTCTCCAAGAGCCTCTATTTTGGTTCTAGCCATGGTTCAGGATCACAGTAGGTTCCAAACTGCACCTGAGATCTATGTGTAATGGGCAGGAAAGCTGTCACTTTTGGACAACACTAGAAATGGAATTTTCCTGAACATTTTTGTAGTGTGCTAGACACATTGGTGGTAGAAGGGACATGGTATTAGTTTCTTGTTGACCCCTAATGGCAAGTGCATTAGCCACAGGAATTCATACAAAAGAAGAGAGCGAAGGAGATTTTCCCATTGGCTTTTCTTTGCCTCTATTGTCTGTGTTGTTTTTCTCCCTTGAAAGACAGAGCTCCTCGTCTCAGGGGGCTGTGTCCTGTTTGTTGATCAGTAACCTCCTTGTCTGTTCCCTGGAGTACTTTGCTGTCTCTGAGGGAACAATTCCTCACCTAGTTTTTGTGACATCCTGTACTGTCTCAAGTGATAAGAATGGATATCATAGAAAACACCAGCATAAAATCAATCTGTTTCAGTTTTTAAAAGTCGTTGAAGTGCACAAAAAGCATTTATAGGCAATGGAGACTGTATGCTGGTATAAAACTAACAGTAGCAATAAAGCTTTATGATTTATAGAGTTTAAAAAATTGTAGACTGCCCTCTATTGTCACTCCTTGTAACTCTCTGCATATATATACTGATAATAAATATTTCTGTCAGAGATGAAGAAATTGAGATCTAGAGAAGATGCCCAAGGTTACTTGCCGGCTAGTGGACAACTGAACCCAGAGCTTTAATTCAGAACAACACAGGCATTGTCTTTAACATCATAACATTATAATTAATTAAAGTCATTAAGTAATGTAAAAACAAATACAGTACACGAAGGGTATGGGATGAGGGCCGTGGGTAGTCTGAGGAGCGAAGGTAGCCTTCCTGGAGAAAGCTGCATTGGCTTTCCACAGTGGACAGAGTCCTGAGAATTGCCCAGGGCATGGTGTGTGCTCAGCCGGATGGATGGAATGGCGTATGGCCTGACAGGATTGAGCAGGGGTCGGAGATCACAGCTTGTATCGTGCAGAGCCTAGGTAAGTACTGTGCTTTGCTCGTAAAGGCTCTGAGAAGTCACTAAAGGCTTTTAAGTGGAGGAGTGCAGCGTGTTTTATTTAGATCAGTTTGACTCCTGGGTGGCAGTACCTGAGGGAGGGCAAAGACAAACTGGCAAGCCAGACCATGTAGCTGTAGACTATGGCGGTGACAGTGAATAGAAGTAGAAAGACTCAAGAATTGGTTAGAAGTAGAATGAAGAAGAGTTTGGGACCACTGTGGTAGAAGAGGATAAGTAGTGAAGATAGATCAGATTTGGAGTTGGAGAGTGGTAGGTCTGTTTTCTGTTAGGGAACAGTGGGAAAAGGTTCACTTTGGGGAATGAGGGCAGAGTCATGACTTGGCTTGGGTACTGCTGGGTCTGAGATGCCTAAACATCAAAGTGGAGACATTGGCCCAGTGGTTCTGGAGCTCTGAAGAGAGAATGAGACTGGAGGTGTAAATTTCAGATTGATTGACCCAAAGTGAATAACTAAAATATGGACATTATCTAGGCCACCGAAGTCTGTGTTCTTTTTTCCTTATTTTACTTCTTGAAGATTAGAATCAGAGCTGTAAGGGGCATATAACCATGTTTGGAGATAGTTTAATAAAGGCTATTCCTTAGGTCCCAGAGAAGATCCCATTGTAATGTAGAAGAAAAATCCAGGTAAGTAGAACAACAGATCAATTATTATATCTGAGTATTATTAATTTAATAACTAATGGTTGAAGGAATGCTGGTACATGGTCTCTATAGTGACACTTACTCAAGGTTGTTTATACCCCACGAAGTTGTTCTGCAAAAATTTACTTTATGAGGTCTTTGTGGTATATTTCACAGTAAGAAATAGTTTTGAAATGCATTCATAGTATTTTTAAGTTTTGGATTAATTATTTGGACAAAGTCCAAGAGGTATTTTTTTTTAGCTATAGGGCACGTATATTTTTATGACTTAAAAAGGTAACTGGTTGTTTGTGTTAAGAGGAACTCTGAACTGGGTGTGGTGGCTCATGCCTGTAATCCCAGCATTTGGGAGGCTGAGGCAGGAGGATTGCCATAAGCTTGAGGTCAGCCTGGGCTACATAGTGAGTTTAAGGCCAGCCTGAATTATATAGCAAGACCCTGCCTCAAAAAAAAGGAACCCTGGACTTGTTGGGGCCTGAGATTCGTGGTCTCCCTCACTGACTGATTTTGAAGGACCCCTCTGCAAGATGTGCTGAAGATTTAGGACACGCCCACATCCTCTGACTCATTCATCAGTGTTCTCCTAGCCCCCTGGTTGCCTTCTCTCTCTCGTCACAAGAACAGAAACATGACTCAGACCTACGCCTGCTGATAGCCTGGGACTGGTGGCCTAATAGGCAAGTAGATATGCAGATAACTGCAACCAAGGATGAGCTCTGCTTTATTTAAGTTCTACCCGAAGTTGGGGAAGTTCAGAGAAGTGCTTCAAAGAGGTTATGGCAAGAAATCAAAACTTTGTAGGTGAATGACAGCTCTGTGCCCCTTGTTCCAGTGTTTTGCTGTTCCCCTCTACCCACCCCCTTTTTTTTTTTGCAGTACTGAAGAATGAACCCAAGGTATCCACTCTGAGCCATATCCCCAGACCTTTTGAATTTTGAGACAGGGTCTCGCTAGTCACTAAAGTGCTTAGGCTGGGCTTGAACTTGTGATTCTCATTGCACCATCTTTTTGGCAGAGCCTGGGAATGCAAGAGAGGAGACACAGTTCGGCAGGCCAGCGTGGGCCCTCACAGAGGCTGTACAGGCAACCTTTTTCACCTTTTAGCTTGTGAAGTAATACTGCTGAGGAATCATTCTAAAAGCTGGGAAACTTAAGTGACTTAGAATTCATTTGAGTCAAGCCATCAATATCTATCACAGATTCTGACATCCTTTGTGGAAAAAAAAAAAAACCCAGATCTATTCAAGTAGAAAAATGAGAGAAAGGGTCTTGATTAATATTTTGTCATGTGCTTATTTTTGGAGAGCATCTATAATTTCTTAGCCACTCCATACATTTTTCCATATTGTGCACCGCCATTGTTGTACTTACTAAAACTTACGAATCGTGACAGATGTGTGTTTTAAAAAATACTTCAGATCTATGATTTCCCTCACGCAGACATCTGTGTCTTCCCCCTATTTAATGAAACCTTTAATGAATATTTTATCAAATGAACTCCATGTCTTGTATTTCATTATTAATGTTGTTTACGAGGCCCTTTCTCATTAGCATAATTTATAAACTAAGAGATTATGGGAAGAATGATGTTTTAGGGACAGTGGCTGGTGAGTGAACAGCTGCATTTCCTTCAAAATTTGCACCGAAATAGGCTTAAAGAAGCTGCAGGAGAAAGCAGAGCTGCTGAAGTATGTGTTTCTTTCGGGGGACCAGTCGGGCGAACACATTTGGTGAGCGTGAAGTTGTTCTGAGTGTAGGGCTCCTGCAGCATGTGGATAGACTTTGGCTGGGGTAGACGCAGACAGTGCGGGGCTGTGGAGGCAGAGGGGAACGGGAATTAAGGTCCGCTAGGCTCCACCTACCCTAGTGACCATCGCCAGCCCTTTCCCAGGTCAAGGTCATTCTGGACACACTGCTCAGGTGTTCCCTAGTTCACTGATGATCCTGGTAACTCACTTGTGATTTTATTGTCTGCTTGCTCTGACACGTTCTCATCATGATCTCGTGGCACGAATGACTGTTTCGGCCCTAAACCTCTAACTTGGCATCCTCCTCCCAGGTTGCCTCTCCTTCCATCTTCTTTGCTTAGCGCTGCTCCCAGCCCATCCTCCCTCCCTGCTGACCTCCACACACCAGGGACAGCTTAGCTTCCAGACTTTCCAGCTCGCTTCCCTAGGTACTCTTCCTTTTGATCTTTTTCATTGCCTCTGTCCAAGAAATTCCCAGTCCTGGGTGGATCTAGCTGGTTGGTTGTTCCTCCTGCCTGTCAGCCTTAGCTCATGGCACTGCCCCTTTCTATACAATTCTTTTACCACATTAGCCTTTTTCTGTTCTTCTGATGATTCAAGCTCGCTTTCACCTCAGAGCCTCTTCACAGACTGTTCCCTCTGCCTGGATTGCTCCTCCCTCACTTCCTCTGCTGCTGCTTAGGTTCATGGCCATTGTTGCTTCCTCAAGGCTCCTTCTCAGATGATCTGGTTGAGGTCAGGTCTCTGTCCTTCTGTGTGCTTTCTCAGTACCCTGTCCTGGTCTGTCTCATGTTTGGGGTTGGCATTTGTTGTTGATATGCTTATCTGTTTAAGACCTGGCCTGGGTTTTATAGGGCAAAACTAATTTAGACCTTCTGTTTCTTCATTCTTATGAAGTGTCCTAGAAATTCCATTACTTTGGCATCCAAACATCATTTCTGACTGTCTCCACTAATCAGAAGCTGCTCAAACAAGTCTTTTGTCAGCAGGAGTGCCCTGATTTTTAGTTTGCAAAAACTGTGACCATCATGGTTATAATTCCTGTTGTGTGGACATGTGGTACAGGGCATGAATGAAGGGCATGAGCTTTGGACCAAATTCCTTAAGTTCAGTCCTGACCTCATCACTTCTCCCTGGGTGATGTTGAGTGCGATAATTGCTCAGAGCTTCAGTTTCCTCATCTAGAACATGAGAATAGTACCCACCTCCTAGTACTGATGAGATGATTAAATAAAACAAGTGTGGAGCACGTAAAGACATTAAAGATGCGTGGTGAGCATCCTAGAAATGTTGACTACTGTTATCATGGGCTGTGGAGCTTAATTTTCCACTTGAGTATGGGTTTTTGACAAACATTTATGGGTTGAAATACACATTTTGAGGAGATAGTAAACCTTTGGGCCAATGATTCAAAACCCTTACCTCCCGTTCAGTAGCCCCTGATTTCCTACTTTATTGAGACCAGTGCTGTGAACATCACTACACTCTATCCTCTCTCCTTCCTCTCATATAAAACAAGGTACTCCTCTTGTTCTGTCTGGAATATTCCGACTCTTTCCTGGAACTCAATATCCTGTCCACCTCTACCTTTATTGCCACCTTCACAGGTATTCTTGAGGATGTCTTCCCCAACTCTGTAGACCCTGTAGGTATTATTTTGTGTCCATTCATTGCTGTGTTGATTTACCCTAATATTTTGCTTTATAATTGTAAGATTACAAACCATTGAGGCAGAAGTGGCATTTCCTTTTTCCGTGGAACAGCACAAAATATAGAGGAATTCAGTATTTCCTAGGCACTTAGGAAAGCTTGTTGACTGAAGAAAAAAAAAAAAAAACGAGTTGACCCACTTTTGGTGTCTGTTGATTAATGCTTAGCTATCAGGTCCTATTCTGGACCCTACTCTGGGTGCTTGTTAAAGCTCATGTTATTCAGCAAGTTCTGTCACCAGCTTTTGGAAAAACTGGTGAAGGTCATATGTTTTCTCTCCCTCTTTTGTTTCCCTACCTTACCAGAGCACCTGATCCTTCTTACACTAAGGTAATTTCTGTGTCTCTGTCTCTCTCTGTAGTTGAAAAAGAGCACCCCCCCTCTTTCTCTGTCTTTCTCTCTGTGTCTCTGTAGTTGAACAAGAGTTTCTCAGCACTTGCCTATTGCATTCCAGGCACTAATCTGAGCACCAAGAAGGAGCAGCCAACCAGCAAGGCAGGGCCTCTGTCCCCATAAAACCCCATGCTCATGGGAAGATACACTAACCAAACAGCGGGACATAGATGGAGCTTAGATGCTAGTGAGGCAGACCCTGATGGATGAGAAGAAGGGAAGGCAATGCCATTGTACAGTGGAGGCCAGGGAAGGACTCTTCGATGAGGTGATGTGTGAGTGGGGGTTGGAGGAAGGACTCTTTGGTGAGGTGATGTGTGAGTGGGGGTTGGAGGAAGGACTCTTTGGTGAGGTGATGTGTGAGTAGGGGTTGGAGTGAAGTAAGGGGGCAAGTCTTATGGATGCTCAGGAAAGCATCTTTGAGGCAGAAGGGACAACAGAGATGGAAATGTATGTGAGGCCTTGGGAAAACAGAAAGGAAGTGCTTTTGACTGGCATGGAATGGGAGGGAAGAGAGAGGAGTTAGGGGATGGAATGGGGAGGGCCTTCCAGTTGCCTCCATTAGGGCTTTGGATTTTATTTTGAATTGGATGGAGAGCCATTTGAGGGGTTTGAGAAGAACAGAATCTAATTTATGTAATGTCACCTGAGGTCTCTCCTGAGCTTAAGGAAACTGAACTAACAAACCCACTTGGAGGAGGAGAGAAGTTATTTCTATTTCAGTGGAAGGGCACTGGTCATAATAGTTTATGTATAAGGCCTATTGTGTTTAAGAGACTCTTCTTATTTAGCAAATATTTCTTGAGTGGCTGCTGTTCTTGGAGTCCTAGGTCAGCTCTTCTGTGAACCGTAGCACTCCACTGCCCACCCTTAGTTCTTTCTCTCCCTTTTTTGCTCCACCTATGAGGACTAACAGTTTTCAAAGTAACTGTAATGTGTAGATAGGAAGGAATATATTCGCACTTTTTGTGGTCTGGAGGAGCTAAAACAGATGCAAGATGAATGAAGGAACTGAACCAAGTGGGACTCAAAGTCAGCCCTTCGCCATTTCGTAGCCACTTTTTTGAAAGTAATTTCTACCCGTCGGTAGATAGGGACAAGAGAGTCAAAGAAGATTCTAACACTGAGAGACAGTAGGAAAAGGAATGATTGGGGATGGGAAACACAAAGCTGTGTATTCTCCAGATGTCAGGAGTACTTCTTACTTCTAAGTTTCTTGAGGTCTTTCTTTGGATATTGTTTTAGGCCCAAATGGTAAGCAGAGGAATATGGCATAAGCAGAATCAAGTGACTCCCTAAGTGCCTCTTGCTTCTCTCTCCCCCACCAGATGCATGTGGGTGGTAAAGACTTTGGAGAGATACATCCTAAGGCCAGCATGTGTACTTTGCTTCCAAAGGCACTTGAGCATTTGATGATGATAGGAATGCTGTTGCTCTGCACATAGGGTGTGTGTCCCTCTCTCTAGGACTGGAAAGTTACTGGAAGACCCTGTTGATGTTGAAATCATGAGCAAGTGGGGAAAAAGAGAGAAAGGGTGGCATGGCTCTTTACCCCAGAGGTATGGGGCAGTGCTCCAAGGCTACCTAGGCAGTTGCAGTTTTTTGCTTCTAAGCCAGCACGTGTGCAGAAGGAGGCACTGCACGCTCCTTGCACTGGGGAATTGGCCTTGTGTCCTGTCTCAGCATCTGGATCATCAGCAGTGATGGCTGGAATCCAGCTAGCTTTGCAAGAGCTCCATTCAGAAATAGTGATGATAGAGTGTCTATTCTCCAGGTAGCTCCTACTTTCCTTAGAAGATATAAAAAGAAGAAGTAGTAAGGTGGAATCTTAGAAAAAGGAAGAACAGAAATTAAGTTCTACAACAAAATGCACCAGGCCTGTCAAAGACTGTCTGTCTAGGAGTTCATGAAGTAGGAGCATTCACGCATGTGCACATGCATATGTGTGTGTGCATGTGTGTATAAACCTAGAACAGTGGGATATATCCTTGAACAGACCCTCACAGGTGTAAAGTCTGGTGTATATCAGTAACAAAACTTAGGGAACATCTTCAGTCATGTACTTCTATTACTTTAAGCCACTTGAAGTAACCTTCCCCTTTGAGCTATAGGAAGGAAGCTTTCATTGAGTCTTCCTCTTTTTCTTGAATCAGAGGTAATTTACATAGTTGCTTTCCATTAAAATCCCACTGATACAGTCTTTGCCCTGTCTTAGGGTTATAGGGCAGGGAGATTTGAGCTGAGTTTTGGTACTCTTCTTTTAGGGTGTATACCTCCTCGTTTCCTCATTTAGTCAGTCTGCACAGTCCATGAGATGCGACCACACAGAAACTGAAGTACTAAAAGACATGTCTCTAATAAATGGCAGAACTAAGATTTGAGTCCTTGTACAGTGTGGCTTCACTGTTAGTGTCCTTTGACCACTGACATTAACACCTTTTGTTTATCAATATGTATTTCATACATGTCTGTACCAGGGGATGGATGCCTCATTCATGCACCAGTTATACAGTTGTATGTGGAAGAATGCAAAGAAAAGAGGATATAGTCCCTGTTCTTAAGGGGTTTTCATATAACAGATGCAACAAAATAACTAAATTTTAGTATGAAAATATATGTCTGATACATAGCTCTGAATCTCACATTCTCTGAAGCATTTTTCTGATAATCAGAATAGATATCCTTTTATACAACACCTACACACCTTCCTCCTCACTTTGTCCATTGACTCTTCCAGTATCAGCAGTTCTAACATAGTGGCTTATAGGCTCTAACTCCACGAAATTCTCCAAGGTAGGTGTGAGGGATGAATAATGGAGCATACTCTTTTCCTGTTTCTTTATTTAAGGTTGTATCATCTTGTCTATATACAAACTCCTATCCCCACTTCAGTTTCTGATACTGTGTGTGTACTCACATCCCCCACCACACTTCTAGAGAATCACAGTGCAGCGAGGTCTACATTTCTTTTATAACCCATCAGAAGACATTTATTTAAGCCTTGCTTTCTTCCATATGCATTAAGGTTTTAAATTTGAAATAGGAAATATTTTAACATTAAATATGATCTTTTAATCTATACCAACCTCTGTGAGCCCATCCACTCTACCAAGATCTGTCAACCTCTGGGTTGTACTCCCTGCTTTAGTTGCAAGAGAGAAGACAGGAGAATGACTAAAATGCACTCTGGGAGTTTTGACACAGTGGGACTTTGGAAATTCTAGAATTCTAAAATTAGCTGGAAGATTTTGAGTAGGAGAAAGAGCCCTGCCAATTTGAGTCATCCCTGAGAGTACTGCATGGTGATAGTTCTATCACAGATTCCTGACTCTATAAAGGAAGCATGTAAATTATGTTGTTAGTAGTCGTAGTGATGACGATGATGAAAATGGCAGGAACTGTCATTAGTATGCTATAAGCTTCTGGAAGGCACTTTTCATACTTATTTAATCCTTACAGTAAACCCTTGCTACAGGTGTCTCACTTCCATATTAGATCTGAGACTGGTAATACAACTTTTTAAGTGCCTCACAACTAGGTAGTGGAGATATTGGAATTTTGATGTGTTTTATCTGAGCCTAATAGACCTGCCTTTTTATTTTATTTTATTTATTTTTTTCTTTCCAGTGCCAGGAATCAAACTCATGCCCTTGTGCTTGCCAGGCAGGTGCTGTGCCACTGAGCTAAATCCCCAGCCCCTAGACCTGCCATTTTAAACATTATACTCTGCTGCAACTTTTAAAGCACATATTTAAAGTTGTGCATGACACCATCCTCTACTAGTCCTGCATCTCAAAGTTTTTAAGTGTATTGTATTATGTTTGCTGCCTTAAACCCTTTCTGGAATGTGGGTTGAGTGTAAGTGAATATATATATAGCTTCATCCACTAGAATGCAATCCTTTTCTGGCTAGATATAATGACTTTTATCTTACCCATTTGATGCCACTGTGCAGATTCTGCTTAGATGAGTATCTTAGGTACTTTCTCATTGGGATAAGATACCTGACATCCACAAGTGAAAGGAGGGAAGGGTTATTTTAGCTCACAGGTCGTAGAGGTTTCAATCCATAATCAGCTGACTCCAAGGCAGGGCAGCATGGCAGAGGAGAAACAGTCCATGGCAGGGCAGGCAGGAACAGCAGGCTTCCTTCTGCTTTCCCTTTTATTCCATCTAAGCTACAAACCTAGTGTTTGATGTCACTCACATCCAGAGTGGGTCTTCCCTCTTTGAGATGTCCATCACCCACAACCAGAACTATGCTAAACCAACCTGTGGACTAATCCAGTATCACACAGTCTTGTTCCAGTATCACACAATCTTGTTCCAGTATCACATACCTGTGATTCAGTCACTTCCAAAAGCCCCATCTATGAGTATATGGGGCTTTGTGGGGGACAGTTAGGTACAACAACTACATTTATTAAAGATCATGGATAGTTGTGCTCAGGGCAAATTCATGCCAGCCAAAGATATGGCACAGACAGAAAAAATGGTGTCAGGGCGACGGAGAAGCACTGCACACAGGTCAAAGTATGGTAGTGTCAGGAGCCCCTGATTAATCAGGCTTTTGGAATTTAAACACTATGGATCTCAGCCTTTAAATCTCTAAGTATGATTGATAGGAATGATCAATCTCTAGGTGTGATTGATAGGAAAGATTGACAGGGTGCGGAGTCATCTTAGGGGCTCTCTACACGCATGCTTGTCCCAGAATTCACTCTGATCTTAATTACATACGTGATATGTAGTACATAATTATGATTCTGTAATGAGGTGGGAGTAGAGCGAAGGTGACTGAACATCGGGCTAGGAGATCCAGCGTGTGGCCTGTGCTTTTGCCTAGCACAGGCGTTCTCCTGGGTTTTTGTGATTTTATTTTCTACCTATCCAGCGTTCTCCTGGGTTTTTGTGATTTTATTTTCTACCTCTCTTAAGACAATGGAAAAAGAAATCACCCTAGAGTGCTGTTTAGAATTAAATGATTGGAAGGGAGTGACTCCCTCAGCTCCATCATTTTTAGCTATACTACCAGTGTGGACCTTGTTTCCAACTGAAACCTCCTGAACCTGGTCTTTGCCAGCTGCATTTCTATCAGTATCTGTCCTCTGAATTCTGACCAGGGTCACCCATCAAGCTTGGCTCACAGCGTTCTGTGACTGCTTCTCCAGCTGGCATCTGCAAACCTTCCCAAACTCCGCTTGTAAGCCAGTTCCAAAGGCTGTTGCACCGCAGGGTCAGGTAGCACCACAGCAGTGACTCTACTTCTCCGTACCAAAATATGCGTTTGTTACTTTCTTGTTGGTAAGACGAAACGCCTAACACCTACAAGTTATCAGAGGGTCAAAGGTTGAAGAGGTTTCAGTCCTTAACTAGCTCCAAGCTGGAGAAGCGTGGCAGAGGAGCATGACAGAAGAGAAACAGTCCATGGAATTCAGGCAGGAAGCAGCAGCCTGCCTTCTTTTTTGCCTTTTATTCCATCTAGGCTACATCCCTATTGGTTGGTCTCACCCTCACCAGGTAGATCTTCTCTCTTCAGTAAATTTGTCACCCACATCCAGAATTATGCTAAACCCATCAGTGGACTGATCCAGTATCACACACCCCTGATCCAGTCACTCCCTCAAACCTCATGTATGAGCGTTTGAGGCCTTGTGGGGACATCTAGACGCAAGCCACACAGAGATGCATTGACTCAGGTGCAGGAGCCAAGACTATTCTGGGTCTTACCTTTCATTCAATAGTTTTGTACCTTTGGAAAGTTCCCTTCCCATCAATCACTTAACTAGTCGTGATTTCTGTACTAGTCCAACTTCTGTTCCTGGAAGATAAATGTGTGAAGAAAAAGGTTTGTTTAGCTCACTGACATAGACCAAGCTTCCAACATGTGAAACTTCAGGGGACACGTTCAAGCGATGTGCAAGCTACAGCGGTAACCCCATGCCTTCCAAGCTCTTCCCCTCCTCTCTCTTTCTTTTCCCTCCTCTTCTTTCCTCTTTTTGCTCTTGTGGTACTAGAGATGGAATCCAGGACCTTCTTACTGAGCTGCATCTGCGTCTCTTTTCCTATGTTTAAATTTTGAGTCAGCATTTCACTACATTTGCCAAATAGGACTCAAACTTGTGATCCTCCTGCCATAGCCTCCCAGACTGCTGGGATTACAGGCATGCACCACCACGTCTTCCATCTTTCTTCTCCCTCTTTGCGAGGCCTCATACCCTTTACCAGTTGACCAGAATTGGCATATTTCCTGTCTTTTGACTTAGTGGTCTTTTCAGTCCCTCTCATTTCTAGAATTTTTATCTGCTGATGTAACTTGTGTGGCTTCAGCACGTTCTTTCTAGCTGACCAAGGTTTCTTTCCCCCTTCAGTAAAGAGAAGCAGTTGTGTTACAAGATTCTGCGTCACATGCTGTGCACGTGGCACAGTGAGGTCCATGGAGCTATGGAGGCTGAGAGGGCTGGTTGGGAAGAGTAGATTGACACACACTTCAATTGCATTCCTCACTGTAATTTTAGATCTGGAGCTTTCTGGGGGACCTGAGCTGCTACATGGAATAGGTGTACTTTTCCCTTGAGGAATTGTTCCAAACGTTTTGATGAAGTTGAAGCCAGACTGTGCTAGGGCTTAGATGCCAGCCCTCATGTCAGCAGTAAGACGCTGAGCTTGTTCTTTAGCCTTTCTGTGTCTCAGAGTCCTCATCTGTAAAGTAAGACATAGGAAGAAGACTACCTCTTGGGGTTGGGGTTGTTGCTGAGATTAAATGATTCTACATTTAAACACTTAGAATAGTCCCTAGTATGTATGAGTGATGATACATTGTTATACTATTTGATTCTCTAAGTCAAATGACAATGTTTTATAAGCTTTAAAAGCACCATTCGGTACTCTTATTGGCAGAAGGCGAAATAATGGAACATTCTATGTGAAGCTCTGGTTTATAATTTCAACAAATGCACCAGAAATAATGCTGGCAGTTTGACAGTGGTGGCAAACTCCTGAACACAAGAGGCTCCCTGAATCAGTGATGCGTATGATAAATAGATGTACACTGAAATCTCTGGGAAATTCCAAAATATGTATCTTCTGATTCATTTCCAACTAGTGGAATCAGAATTTAGTGAGGGAAGATAAGGACCAAGGGAAGTTTTTTTTTTTTTTTTTTTTAATAAAACAAACAACCAGGAAAACCTTTCTAGGTAATTCTAATGTATGCGCTGGTATTGGGAACATCTAACTTGGATGGTTTAATAGTTACATTTAATGGGTGCAGTTGGGCTTAGTAGAGGGTATGACAGTAGGTATCTACGTTTAAATACATTTTCATTAGGTAACATTGAAGAGGCTACACGTGGAGATTTATCTGAGAGAAATTCTCAGTATCTACAGACACCAAAGCTTAGGGCTGAGAGTCTGGCTCTGTTTCTTATTGGGGTCGGCTTTTACTGGCTGGCTGGTTTCCTTGCCCTGGGGAACAGTGATGGTGGAGACTCTCAACTGAGTGTGAGAAGTGGAATAATTGCAGAGGGAGTTGGAAGTGGGTAATTTTTCGATCCTTGTTTGGGCAGATGGGATTCTCACATTTGGATGTGCAGATGCAAAAGGAAATGGATAGAATAGTACAGGAGGGCCAGTGAATGGACATTTAGATGACTGGCCGGCACACAGGCAGACAGCTCAGTAGAGAGCCATTCCAAACTCGGTAGTGTAGGAACAAGAACAGTTCAGGGCTATATGCTGGATGAAGGGTGGGCTGGGATATTGATGAGGAAGAGGAGGATTGCGGTGAAGGACTTTTTGAAGAAGTCATTGAAGACCTTACCCATCCCTACTCTGCATTTTGTTTTGCTTGTCCTTGATCTAAAATGGGTATAGATGTATCAACTTTACAGAGTTGCTTTGTTTAATTATAAAGTGTCATTCACATTCACGGGAGCATTGCTTATGATGTGGCGCTACCTGTAGCATGCCCCTTGGTAGGAGAGGACGGGCTCTGAGGTCTAGAAACATTATACTCTTTTTTTTTTTTTTTTTTTTTTTTTTGGTTTTTCTCCGGTACCGGGACCTGAACTCACGACCTTGCGCTTGCCAGGCAGGCACTTTTTGCCGCTGAGCTAAATCCCCAGCCCCGAAACATTATACTCTTTCATTTCATGGTCTTATACATAAGAGCATGAACCTTTCCAAATCCCATTGTAAGGCAAAGCAGTGTGCTAGGTCCTAATGATTATATTTGCTGATAGTGTGTCTTTGTTTCTCACCATGGGCTGTTGCACTTAGACTGCTCACTGGTTGTGACTTTTCCTCAGAATTTGCTCTGTAATGCCATTTCTTTATCTTCTACTTGAGAAAGTGTGCCGTACATACACATAAGTGTGACTTCATTAAAGAGGTAAGCCTGAATGGAATTGATTTGAAACAGATTTCAGAACTATAGTGTTAGAAATGTTATACAGTATGCTGCATAGCAGTTGTTAGGGGAGAGGCATGACTCTGGATAGATCCTTCCAGACACCAGAAGTTACCATCAATCAGGAGACCACCAGGAGGGGCTCCCTTGTATCTGGTGCTGTGTCTGGCAGTATGTAAAATTCTCAGGGAGGCAAATGTGGTACCATGTTCTGGCCCCTTAGAATGCTTTTATTTTTCCAAGAACATGTGATGATGTGTCCAAATGAATAGTAGGCTTCTAGGTTCTATGGGAGTTTGTCAGAGGAAGGGAGATTCAAACTAGTTGAAATAGTCTAATTGATCAGCACCTTGAAGATTGGGTAGCCAGCTGACTATGAAACTATGAATAACTATAGCTTCTGGGCAGAACATTTAAACTTTTAGGTAGTATTTTCATAGGGATCATAAATTCTGATGCCTTCAGGAGCCAGATGGTTAATAAAAATTAGGGACGCAGTTAAGAATACTACAGTTGGATGATAGGGATTGTGGCAAACCTTAAAATATTGCCGTCCAAAACTTAAAACAGAAGCATAACTCAGTACTTCTTATTTGCAATGTACTTTTATGGGTCTGATCCTATTTAGTGTTCACAGTATCCTTGGGAGCCAAGTTTATTTTCTCTTTTCAAAGATAAGAAAATTTATCAAGATCAAATGAAGGCAGAGATATCATGTGTCCTTAACTTCAGAGCCAATTTTCAGGGCTGTGAGGTATCTCCCTAGAGGCCATGGCTCTCAGCACTAAGCCATTTGGGAAGAAAGTATTGTTCTTTCTTCAAGTACCTGCCTTCTCCCTAGAGCTGCCCCAGTCACTCTCTGAGTACAGCTCTGGGGACATGGACCTTTGATCTTGTTTGTTTCTACTCTTACCCAGTTTCTTAAATAGACCCAAGAGGCAAAGACTGGGAAACACCAACAAGGCTGGTGTGGGAACCAGAGAAAGCCAGAAACTGTGTTATTTGATGGCATTTCATTGGCTGATCTGAGATTTCTCATCTCTTCCTCTTTATCTTTTGAGCATCTTAGTCTTTTTTCCCTTTAAGAAAAAGTGAGGAGAGAGAAATGCAGAGATCTAGATGAGGTTGCTTGAACCCAAAGTGAAGACCGCCCTGCGCTGAGGCCGGCTTTCCCTGGAGGAAAGAGGACGTGTCAGTTACGATTAATGTGAGCAGCCTGTCTGGCTCTGCAGA
Organism: Chinchilla lanigera; assembly: GCF_000276665.1. Classification (NCBI taxonomy): domain Eukaryota; kingdom Metazoa; phylum Chordata; class Mammalia; order Rodentia; family Chinchillidae; genus Chinchilla; species Chinchilla lanigera. The sequence goes on from NW_004955430.1 coordinate 3,567,145, forward strand.
CATGACCTCTGGTTACAGCAAATGTGCCAGCATGAATTACCTTCAGTTATGCTGAACTATATTCAGCGGCGTCATTGCCCACACACCTTGGTGGGAACTGGCTTTGATAGCCTTGACCATGTTTTTTTTTTTTTTTTTTTTTTTTTTTTTTTTTTTAAAAAAAGCAGAGAATACTTGGGATTGACAGATGCCCAGAATCTGGGATTGGGCATAGTAGCAGGCCAGTGGTTGTGAACTTTCTGGGTTGTTACCAGAGGTTACATATGTTTTGAGACCTGTTTCCACAAATACTTGAGGCTGGGACTTGACTTAAATTACATATTTGATCAATGTATAATTTACTTACAATGAAATACATACCTTTAAGTGTACAGACAGATGAGCTTCCATAAAGGTATTCACCTCTGTAATCACTACCCCAATTAAAATACATGTCTCCATCACTTTAAAGTTCCCTCGTATCCTATCTAGTCAGTTCCTATCCCACTTCCTGACCCAAGGCAAACACTGGTCTGCTTTTACCTTTGTACATTGGATTTTTCCTGCCTAGAGTTTTATATAATGAAATAATACACAGTGTACTCTTGTTTATGTCCCAGAAATTTGTCCTTCTCACTGCTGGGTGATACTCCATAGTGTAGATACATAATTTATCTTTTACCTTACTGTTAGATATTTGGATCCAAATATTGGAAGCTTTGTTTTGACTATGAAAAATAACCAGGTTTTGGCTGTTATCAATAAAGCTGCTATGAACATGTTCATACAAGTCTTTTTTTGAACGTACATTTTTATTACTCTTGGGAAAAATAGCAAAGACTGGAGTCGCTAGGTCAAATGGTATGGTGCTATGATTTTTGCCCCCGGTGATACATCTGTGAGTGTGTTACATTATAGGGCAAAATGGAATCAGCAGATGGAATTAAACTTGCTAATCAACTGCAAGATAGGAAGGGTTGAGCATTATCACATGGACCCTTAAAATCAGAAAAGGAGGGCATAAGAACCAGTCAGAGATTCAAAGAGTGAGAAGGACTAGACCCACCATCACTGCCTTTGGAGAGGAGAAATGAGGCAGTGAGCCAGGCAGTGCTGACAGCCTCTTGAAGATGAGAAGGACACCCATCTGACAGCTAGCGTGGGAAGAAGGACCTCAGTCCTAAATCCTGTGTAACTGAATTGTGCCAGCAACTTGAGGGATCCTGGAAGCAGATTCTCCCCTGGAGCCTCTGAATAATAGCCCAGGAATATTGTGTTAGCTTCAACATGTAGATCTGTGGTTGATTTTGAAGTAATTTTATGTAAGGTGTATGTGAGGTAAGAGTTGAAATTTACTTTTTTACCTGAACATCCATATTTAGGACTATTAATTGAAAAAAACTACTTATCACCTGTTAATCATCTTGGGGTATATATATATTTCCTTATACTATATATATATATACATGCACACATACACACATACACATATGGGTTCATTTCTCAACTTTCTGCTCTTCTCGTTGGTCTGTATATCTCTTCTGATCTCTATACTGCTCTGCCTTGATTACTGTAGCTTCATAGTGTATCTGGAAACTGGGTTGATTAAATTCTCTGGCTTTATACTTGGTCCTTTGTAATGCCGTACAAACTTAACAATTGTCTTGTAAATTCCTGCAAAAAAGTCCTGTTGGGAATGTGATGAGCATTGCATCAAGGCTATATATCAATGTAGAGAAAATTGATAGTACTGAATCTTCTAAACTATGAACACATTCTTATCAGTTACTTAGCCCTGATTTAAATGTTTTATAGATTTCAGTTGTGATTCTTTTACAAATATTGATAAATGCACCCCTAAGTATTAACTTTTTTGATGCTGCTAGTAAATTATATTTAATTTCCAATTATTCATTGCTACTATATAGAAATAATATTTATACATTGCCTATAATCCCATGAACTTATAAATTCACTTATTTCTAGTCACTCTTTTTGGATAAATTTCTTAGGGTTTTAGACTTGTCCATCATGTTCATCTGTGAATATAGTTTTATTACTTTTGTTTATTTTTAATATCTTACTACATTCTTTAAAACCTATATTGCATTGGTGGATAGGAATAGTAATAGTTGAGTTCTTGCCATGTTTGTGGTCTTAGGGGAAATTAAGAACATTTAGTTCATGGTAGATGTCCTTTATCAGATTGGGAAATATATACTCTTATTTTCCAGGAGTGGGTATTGAATTTTGTCAATTTCTTCCTGTGGCTATTAAAGTGGTTTTTATTTCTTTAATCCAACAATATAAGGAATAATATTAACTGATTTTCAAATGTTAAAACAATCTTGTATTTCTAGGGTAAATCTCACTTGATTGTAATGGCTTATCCTTTTCTTTTCTTTTTTTTTTTTTTTGGTGCCAGAAATTGAACTCAGGACCTTGCACTTGACAGGCAGGTGCTATCTCTGGCCTGGCTTATCCTGTTATATATTGGCAAATTTAATTTGTTAACATTTGTTAATAACTTTCATGTGTAGGTACATATGGAATATTGGTTAGTAGTTTTCTTCTATTAGTAAATGATTTTGGTGGCCTCATAAAGTATTTGGAAAGTGTGCCTTCCTCTGTTTCCTGAAAGACTTTGTGTAGTATCGGTATTATTGCTTTCTTAAGTTTTTGACAGAGCCTACCAATGAGAATATGTAAGTCTGGATTTTCTTTTTTTCTTTTTTTTTTTTTTTAAGAATAGTAAAATTACTGGGGACGAGGAATGGGGAATAGGAACAGTGTTTGAGAGATAGGAGGGATCCCAAATGGGTTGCCAATGAGTCCAGTTCTCTGAGAAAGTTTTATAGAGCAAAGTCATGAGGTGGTACAACACGGGTCAAAACTATAATCAACCGATAAGATTATAAGTATAGCCACTTAGCTAATATTGATCTGGTAGTAGTGAGGGCATGTGGGTGGCACCATTAACCTTGGTTGGTAATCTATAGTCTTAGTCTTAGTGGTCTTAGTCTTAGTGCATGAGGGAGAATGGCCCACCCCTAATGAATAATGGTTTATTCATATGGGAAATCTCAAAAGGGTGGTACCAATAATCCTATGCTTCCACATCCTCTTAGAGAAGTATGTAAATCCAGCCATTGTGACTATAATCTTCTTTAGATGTGCCTCCAGCCACAGTTTTGATGTGTTCTCATCTTCTGCACTAGCTCCCTTGAGGGCCTAGTCCTTGACTGCCTGTAATATTTTACCTAATTTATCTGTTTATAATATTCCACCCTCTGAAGAGGTATCCTTAACTTTGGCTAGGGGAAAATGGGCAGAGTTTCCCTCTAGCTGCTTTGAGCTGAGAAGTGTCAGTGTAGGGGCTTTTTTCAGAGAACTAGGGTTTTAGTCAGGGGCTTTCTTCAGAGAACTAATCTAAGGGGCCTTGACTGGGAGTCGTGTTTCAGTTTAACAGTTATGAACTCCCTTTACAGGTTGATACAGTAGGTCCTGGTAAAAGGAGTCTGGCACATTTATCCTTGGTTCCATCTGCATGATAACATGGAGTTTGGCAACCTCTAGGCAAGAATGAACAAATTTTCCAGGAAATTAAAGCATGTATAATTAAAGCATGAGTATTGGAATGGAAAGACAGATTGAGGGAAGAGCCACATCCAGTTGACCCTTAGACCCCTCTGCTAATGGAGGTTATCAGTAAATTGATACTGCTTGTCATAAGTTCTTCTAGTTTTATCTGTAGGAAGATGGAGAGTTTGGTGGTCTTGAAGGACAATTTTAGCTTAGGAATTTAAAGATTCTTGTAGAGCTTTTATAGCTTCCACTGTAGCTTTTTAGCCTCAGTGAACCATGACAGTGGTCAGCTACACATGTAGCTGAAAAATGCCAGAGTCAGTGACTGTAGCCCCTTTTTATATCTAGCCCTTATTACTATGGTATTGTTCTTATACATCTTTTGGTTGCACTTTTCTGCTGGGTGTTTAACATCAAGTTAAAGTGAGACCTGTGTTAATGAAAATTAGCCTCTTACTATCTATCAGGGTCAGTTAAGTCTCTACTGAGGGCTGATCACACCCTCAGTTGCCTGCTGTGTGGGTCTGACAAGTGATAAAGAAAGACAAAGAGAAATTTGCAGGTTCAGGGGGACTGGAAGGTCAGTACTTCAGATTGGGCAAAGACCAAGACCTCTTTGGCTGACTCGCTTTTATTAGCCAATGAAAAGTGCAGGGGGAGGGGTACTGACTTTATCTGAAACAGTGACTGCAGTAAGAACAACAGTGACTGCAGTAAGAACGAGGTAGTAGAGTGAGGAACAAATTTGGCATCACCACGAAACAAAGTAAGATCCTTCCCCCCACCTGGGTTCTTGTTTCTTTGTATTGTGCTTGGTAGATGTTATCTTGCCTCAGGAGTGCTGGGGCTATGAGATTATATCCCACCCAGGCAGCAAGCCTGCAGTCTTCTGAAAAACTTCCCTATTTCAGAAGCAAATCAATATCTGCTTTGTGACTGTGGAACCTGTAGTTTGACCTCCACCAATCTATCACGTAGCCTGGTCCCCAGTAAGTCTCCTGAGGCATTACTTTTGGAACTATACACAAAGCCTCTCAGCTTCTCTGTCAGTGTTGGCTGCCAAGATGGGTCATGGTCTTGCTTTACCATGTTGCTTTCTGTGAAAGCGTGGAAGACTTTTCCCTCTTCAGTGACCCATTTCTTGTGAGGGGGCACTCTGTACATTTGATGATTCCTGTCCTCAGGGGTTCAGCAGCCTCCCTATTCAGGAGGTTGGATGACTCACCAAAGTTGTAGGATCCCATAGAAAAGGTTCTCTCATGTCCTGGGTCCTCACTGACCTTGGAGGACCAGAGCCAAAATATTGCCTATCCTCTTAGCTCAGTTCTGGTATCCAAACGTCAGTTGTTGAACACTCAGAAGAGAAGATCTGTTATATCAGTATTGTAGTGGGAGCAGTGAGCTTAACTCTTATAATCTCATTTGGATATCAAGTACTTTGAAATATAAAGTATAGCCAGAGTACTGTTATTTCTTACCAATCATGGTTGCTTTAGAAGTTCAATCCCTGAAGAATGTTAACATACAACAATTTTAAAGTTTTACAGAGAAAGCTTGAGATCAAGAGCTACACATTGTATTTCAGCATGACAGTCATTATAAACACATTTAAATATCCATCTTATCATAAGATAACTTTTTAGTCAGTTATCTAATTGTAAGGTATCAAATGATATAAGAAAACTTTTGCCTAAATCAGTTATCTTTTAACCATTTTGGTTCCAGAGTGATACTTAAGCAGAATGTACTTGTTTAAAGATTTGCTTTAAAGGTTATTGATGTCTAATCTCTAATAATTAGAGTGACATTATTTAGACTGTACAGTGTTTAGGTACCTTTAACTGTAACAACACAGTTACATAACTGACACAAGCACAAGCCTGAAAACCTATCTGCAGCCTTTGGCTGGCTGTCTAATGCTGGATTGACGTGTACATTTTATCCCAAATAGCTGGAACACAAGTAAGGGAATGCCAGATGTTTAAGCCTAAAAGTTTATCGCTATACACAACTTTCACCAGTAGGATGTTTTTAGTTTTGTAAGTGTAACCAAGAGCACTTTAATAGGTTAAGAAAACCTTAGTGTTGTAGACATAGAAAGCTTAACCTTTTAATCATAGCTAACTTAAATATATCTTGTTAGTTCCTATCATCTTGTTTTGAAATCTTTCTGCATCATTTTTATTGTTTTTGTGTTGTTTTGTTTTTGTCTCCATTGTTGTTATTTTGTTATTTTTTTCTCTTTAAAAAAAAATTAAAAATTAAACTTAAAAAAAACCAATTGCTTTAGATGACTCTTGAGAACCAAGCCATAACATTTAAAATTTTAAACTCATGTGTATTATCTTTAACCAAAGAAAACTCCTAAGTTATTGTAGACAAATAATGATAGACATTGTATTTATAAAACCAATCTTATGATGTTATCTCAATTAGCTAACAAGCTGGATGGAAATATAATACCAACTTTAAAGACATCTTCATTTTTATCTTCTTAACTCACTGGTAACCCTGAGAACAAAGCTATTTGGGCTATAACATGTATGTCTACTTATATGCCAACTGTCACCTGCAGATAATTCATTTGAAGTATTTGTTTTGAACTCCACAATGCTTTTCCCTTCTTTTTTTTTTTGGCTCTTTTTGAGATTGCCATGGAAAACCATTTTTGTAAGTTTTCAGAATAGCCAAACTGATAGTCTTTATGCTTGCTTACATAAGACGTAGAACTAAAAGTTTGACAGTGGGCCAGTGGTGCAACACTTGCCTGGCAAGTGCAAGGTCGTGAGTTTAATTCCCGGTACAAAAAAAAAAAAAACCACCAAAAAATAGAAGTTTAATAATATAAGGGTTACATCTGGCTGGGCTGCTACAGATGTTTCTGTGTGTCAGTGGTTGCTTTGATAGCCACAGTTGTTTGACAGCCAAAACTGCTGTTTTGATAGCCACATGTAACTGTTCCCTCTAAAGGGGCAGACTGTTAAAGGTATTTTTAACTATTTCCAGGGGAAGTAAGCAGGTCAGGTTTGGGTACAGAAAAGTGGCACTGTTTGGAGCTAAGTATGTATTCTAAATAGTGGGGGAAGAATGCCTGTCATGGCTCCAATCTTTCTTGCTGTAGATGTCTACCTGACAGTTTTTCCTGTGACTCTTGGACCCTACTTACTGATAGGCTTCTCCTCTTTCAGAACCTCAGTTATCATATATCTGAGAATAGTGGCTGGCCTAGCAAGATGTTCTAGAGAGAAATCATGACAAGAGGAAGGCAGTCCTCTGGGGACTGAGGCCATGGTTATCCCTTAATACCTGTTTCTGTTGGCTGTTGAAGAATCTGTTGGAATTTAGCCAGTGAGGTGACATCTTTTAGGCATCTGTTTCTCCAGCAAAGAGGAAATCATTAGTGAACAGTATATTATCTATATATTTTGCAGGACTGTGACTTGGGAAAATTTAAAACAGGCCATGTCATGGCAATTACTTGTCCAAAAAGATGAGGACTACCTCTTAATGCAAAGAAAGTCTGAACATAGGTAATTCTACCATTTTCCCTCTTTCTTACTGTACAACTCTAGTTGCAAAATAGTATCATAATAAATACATCTCTCTATATTCTACTTCATCTCTAGAGGGTAGGCAGGCCATGCACCCTGAGTATTAAAGAGTATAAAGAGTATTAAATTGCTCTTTCTCAATACATGAGGGTTGAACAAATTCCAGTGCTTAAGAAAATTCGACATTGAGTTTCCCAAAAGCAATGAGGGGAAGTCAGTTCTTTCCACTGGGCCTCAGGTTTCAATTTTCTATATCATCTGGACAGGAAATTATACCCAGAACACTAGGCAGAGACATCACCTTCATGTGTGTTCTTCTGGATGGGCACTATTTTTCCCCTTTGTTTTTATGTCTCTTCAAAGTGTTCCAAGGTGACCTGCTCTAGAAGATAGATAGGGCCAGATTATCCACTGTTACCAATGCATGCACCAACCTTCTGCAGAAACTCAAATTCCTTAGTCCAAAATGTGTGTCTAAAAGCATAAGCTACAACTGATTCTTGCTATAATGGCCATGTTTAAAGAAGGAAGCATTGCTAGCAAAATTAAGCCAATGGTCAAGAGACCTGAACAACTGCTTTCCAATTCTTTGAAAGAGAGTGTGAGGGAAAAAAGGGCAGATTGGAAATGCTTGGGGCACTTCTCAAACTGCAGAGGTCACCTCTAGAGACAGATAAAGGAAAGTAATGGCTTAGAAAAATCCTGCCCTGGGCCTTAGGGCAAAGAAGTCACTGAGATAGTTGTGCTATCTACCTAATAACCTAGGCAGTCTCCCATAGCAGCAAGACATGACTGTGTTTTACTCAAAATCCACTCTACAGATTTCTGTGTCTCTATATTGGTAACATGAATTGCATAGGTTAAAACTTTCTCTCGTTGTCTGACAAGCACAACTTACACATTGGTGAAATACTTTCCTCCCCTGCACACATAAGTAACAAGAACCACACTTAGGAAGAGAGAGACAGCAGATGGGGGCCTTTCTGAGAGTAAGAGGAAGTGAGATAAAAGAGTAGTTTAGAAATTTTCTCCTGAACTGAACGTGTTTTGGTCAACTAAGTATAATGCTTATGAAGTAGCCGTTTCTGACTTCTCTTTCCAGAAGTCAGTTCTTTCCACTGGGTCTCAGGTTTTAATTTTCCATCCCCTCTGGGAGGGAACTATGCCCAGGACACTAGGCACAGACATTGCTTTCATGTATGTTCCCCTGGATAGGCAAAATTCTGATGCCTCATCTGACACAGAGACAGAATATGTGTTCCTCATGTAAGATGACTTCCCTATCTTTGTCATTAACAAACACTCATTTTCTATGGGCTTAACTTGAAAGTTCCTAGTTGTTGGATAGGAGGGAAGAGCTGAGCCAGATGAGGACTAAAATCTTTTCAGAGTCTTTCTCTTTCTCTCTGATCTTTAGAAAAAGCATGTCTTCAATAAAAGGGAAAGTACAAAGTGACAGAAAATGATCAGAAATGAGATCAGAGAAAAGAAAATCTTCTCATACTCATGGTAAGTTACTGAGACAATTCTCCCATGAGTCATGACTGTGAGCCAGGAAAGACAATAATGGGGAGTCTCAAGAGCTATTTGACTCCTCACCAGAGAAAGATCAGACTATAAAGGAAACTGAGGCAGAACAGGCTCAAATTTCCTTCCGTGTGCATGGAGTAGGGATCAGGCCACACTGTCTCAATGAATTCTGTCCTACTAGATATGAGATTGGCAACCATGTTGTTGCAATTAACTGGCTGAGGGAGTCTTGAATTTATGAGGCCTTCATATTTCATAAACTAAATTTCGTTTAAAAACCCCATTTTACAAATTCACATTTTGGTTAGTATCAAAATCCACCAGGGGAAGCTCTAACATTACTCTTCCCTAATGCCGTTTGTCTGAGGTAAGACAGTAACCGGAACAGCCAGACAAGTCAAACCAGTCAAGCAAGGAACATCAGTAAATTCTGCAGCTAGTAAGTTCATACACAAAACAGGAATACAGGCCCCTGTCAGCAAAAATAAAATATCCCACCAAAGAAACCTCATAATTTTTCCATGTTCTCAATTTAAAATTTACCACCATTTGACAAAAAATAAGGCATAAAAAGACAAGGCATATGCAACTGCAAGACAAGAATGACAGTTTCTGATTACCTAAGTAAGTCACAATCCAGAATCCATGAGACAAAAGCAAACTCTTATCTCCTTCCAGTTATCTTGGTGGAACCTCCAAAATGATATACGGGGAAAGTATGTAACTTTCAACCTGGTAGATGTCAGATATGCTGAGTTCATGTGCCTTCAAATTGAAGAATGAATTGCAGAGGTTAACTGTAGAAAAATTTACTGGGGAACAGGAATGGGAACTAGGAATAGGTCTTGAGAGACAGGAGGAGTCATGAATGGGTTGCCTGAGTCTGGATTCTTCTTTGTGGAGAGATTTTAATTAAGAATTCAATTCATTAAATGGATACAGGACTATTTAGATTTTCTATTTCTTCCCATCTGAACTTTGGTAGGTTGTATATTAGAAGGATTTTTTTCTATTTCATATAAGTTGTCAAATTTATTGGTGGAAAATTATCCATCATGTTTCTTAATTATATTTTTAGAGTTTGTAGGCTCTGTAATAATGTTATTTCCTTCATTTCTGATACTGCTATTTTTTTTCCATTTCTGTTGATCAATCTAGCTGGAAATTTAAACACCCATTGGATGTTTTTAAAAGGAACCTACATTTTGGTTTCTTTGGTTTTTTTCTCTACTGCTTGTCCATTTTCAATTTCATTCATTCTTGCTCTTCTTTTTACTTTCTCCTTTTTTTGAGTTTAATTTGGACATCTTTTCTATGTAGAAGCTTGTGTAACTGACTTTGCACCTTCTTTCTTTTCTAATATGAGAATATGAACTATAAATTTCCTTATTAGCAGTGAGTTAACTGTGTCCTCATTTTTTTATATTTTGTACATCATTTCACTCAGTAGAAAAATTTTCTCATCTTTCTTTTCTAATCTTTGGCAATTTAGAAATGTGCTTTAAAATTTCCACATATTTGAGATTTTTGAGGTATGTTTTCTGTTGTTGATTTTAAAATAATTCTGTTTTGAGTAGAGAATGTTCTTTGCCTTCTTTTAAACTATTTGAATTTATTGATATTTGATTTATTGCCCAGCATACCATTTGTCTTGGTTACATATATATATATATACTTTATGCCTGTTTTCTTTATAATTATTTAGTTAGTTACAGAGGAATGTTAAAGGTGCCAGCTATATTTGGAATACTTATAAATTTCTTTTCAATTTTGTCAACTTTTACCTCATGTATTTTGAAGTTTTGCTATTGAATGAGTACAAATTCAGGGTTGTCTATCAATCTATTTTCCATTAATGTAATGAGGTACCTGAGGTTTGGTAACTTAACAAAGAAAAGTGGTTTATTCAACTCACAGTTTTGGAAGGCTACAAGTCCAAACAGCATGACACTGCCTCTGGTGATGACTCCGTGGCAGATCGGATCACAGTGGTGAGTGTGTGTGACAGGAAGAGGTCACGTGGTAAAACAGGAAGCCACAGAGTGACTAGGGTCCCATGATAACTGTCTTAATAATCCTTTTTGAATACACACCCCCAGACACGTAAGAACACAAGGCTGCACATCTTAAAAGTCCTGCTGCCTCTGTCTTTTTTTTTCTGAGAATTGAACTCAGGACCTTGCACTTGGCAGGTGCAGGCACTTATGCCACTGAGCTGTATCCCCAGCCCTACCTCTGTCTTGTTGTTGACTTTGTGTGCTTTTATTATCAGTACCTATTAATTTTATAAAATGTTGTCTCAATGTAATATGTATATATATTTTGATTGTATCCACCCCCCATGTCATCTTGCTTCAAGTGTTTTTGCTATGTTATATTTTAGCAGTTTCAAAGTTTCTGGCCTTATATGTAGGTCTGTGATCCATTTTTAATTGATTTTTATACAAGGTAAAAGATAAGAATCTTGGTTCAATTTTCTACAAGTGGATACCCAGTTTTCCCAGTACATTTTTTTGTTAAAGAGGCTGTCTTTTCTCCAATGTATATTTTTGGCTCCAGAATCAGATGGTTTATTTCTGTGACCTCTATTCTGTTCCATTTGACTATGTGTCTGTTTTTTTTCCCTATACCATGCTGTTTTCGTTGCTATGGCTTTGTAGTATAAATTGAAATTGGGTGTTATGATCTTCCAGTGTTGCTCCTTTTGGTTGAGATTGTTTTGACTATTTCGGGTCTTTCATGTTTCCATATGAACTTTAAGATTGTTTTTCTAGTTCTTTAAGGATTTTGACTGGCATTTTGATGGGGATTGCATTAAATCTGCAGATTGCTTTTTGTAATATGCCCCTTTTGCGAATATTTGCTCCAGCAATTCATGAGCATGGGGTCTTTCCATCCTCTAGTGTCATATTCAGTTTCTTTCTTCAGAGTTCTGAAATTTTCATTGTAGAGGTCTTTCACCTCCTTGTTAAGATTGACCCTGAGATATTTTAATTTTTGGAAACTAGTGAGCATAAAATTATTCTCCTGATTTCTCTTTTAGCTTGTTCATTATTGGTATATAGGAAAATGAGTTTTAAAAATATTGATTTTGTATCTTCCTACTTTGCTGAATTCATTTATCAGTTCTAAAAGTCTTTTGGTGGAGTCTTCAGGGTCTTCCAGGTATAAGATCATATTTTGTGCAAATAAGGATAATTTGATTCCTTCCTTTCCTGTTTGTATCATTTTTAGTTCTTTCCCTAATTGCTCTAGCTAAAATTTCAAGAACTATATTGAATAGGTGTGGATAGAGTAGAAATAAGTAGTCCTTCTTATTTCTGATTTTAGAAGAAATTCTAGTTTTTTTTCCCCTTTCGGAATGTTAGCTGTGGATTTGTTGTATATGGGCTTTATTGTGGCATGATTCTTCAGTACCTAATTTCTTCAGGATTTTTATTATGCAGAGATGTTGAATTTTACCAAAGACTTTTTCTGCGTTTTTATGATTATGTGATTTTTATTGTTGATTCTAGTTTGATGTGATATAGTGAGTTTATTGATTTGCTTCTGTTGAACTTCTTTAAATTCCTGGAAGGAAACTGACTGGATCATGGTATATGGTCTTTTAATGTGTTTGTGAATTCAAGTAGCAAGTATTTATTTTTTGGAAACTAGTGAGCATAAAATCATTCTCCCATAAAAGGACTTTTGTGTCTGTGTTCATGAAGGATATTAGTCTATAGCTTTCTTGTTGTATCCTTTTCCAGTTTTGATAGCAGCATTACATTGGCCTCATAGAATGAATTTGGACATATTCATTACCTTCTATTTATGGAATATCTTGAGGAGCACTGATGTTAGTTCTTTTAAGATTGGTAAAATACACAGTGAACCTGTCTAGTCCTGGGCTTTCCTTTTTGGGAGATTTAAAAAATTATTACCTCAATCTAATTCTTATTAATGATTATTTGGGTTTTTATATCCTCTTGGTTCAATTTTGGTACATCATATGTGTCTAGAAATATGTTAATTTTTTCTAGATTTTCCAATTTATTAGAACATAGATTTTCAAAGTAGTCTGTAATAATCCTCTGGATGTCAGTGATATGTGTTATAAAAATACCCTTTTAATCTCTAAATGTATGAATTTGAGTCTTCTCTCTCCTTTGGTAAGTTTGGCTAAGTGTTTATCAATCTTGACTATTTTTTCAAAGAAACATGGATTCTATGTATTTTTTTTCATGGATTCTATGTATTGTTCTTACAGTCTCATTAATTTCAGCTTTGGTCCTAATATCTTTTGTTCTGTTGCATTTGCTTTTAGTTTCTACTTTTCTAAGACCTTGAGATGCATCGTTAGGATATTTATTTTAGATCACTCTGATTTTTTGACATAGAAATTATAGCTATAAACTTCCCTCTTAGAACTTTCCTTGCTGCATCCCAGAGATTCTGGTATGTTGTATTTATTTTCATTTGATTCAAGGAATTTTCACATTTTCTTCCCAATTTCTTCAGTGGTCCACTGATGGATCAAAAGTAAATTGTTCAGTCTGCTTGTACTTCTATAGTTTCTGTTGCTAATTTCTATTTTCATTCTTTATGGTCTGATAAACTACAATAAATAATTTTCATTTTTATATATTTGATAAGGCTTGTTTTGTGGCATAAAAGATGATCTACTTTGGAGAATGTTTTATGAGCTGTCAAGAAAAATGTGTATACTTTAGTTGTTGCATGGAATGTTCTGTAGACATCTGTTATGCCAGTTGATCTATGGTGTAGTTTAACTCTGATGTTTCTTTGTTGAATTTTTTTTAAATCTTCATGACCTAACTATTGATGAGAGAGGAGTATTGAAGTTACCCACTATTACTCAAAGTGTCTCTTAATTTTGAGTAGTGTTTGTTTTATGAATTTCGGTACATCAGTGTTTGATGCATGTATACTTACAATTGTTTTATCTTCTTGGTAGACTGTTCCCCTTAACCAGTGTGTAGTGGTTTTCTTTGTCTTATCTGACAATTTTGTCTTGAAGTCTTCTTTGTCAGATGCAAGTATAGCTACTCTTGGTTGTTTTTGGGTTTGGTTTGCAATCTGTAGAAAATTGTTTTCTATCATTTCACTGTCAGTCTGTATATGTCTTTGCTAGTGAGATGTGTTTCTTGGAGGTAGCAAAGAATTGAGTCTTGTTTTTCTTAAATCTAATCAGCCACTATGTATCTTTTAATTGTAGAATCAAGACCACTAAAAGTTAGTTCTTATAGAAAGGTATTACTAATTCCTGTCATTTTTTTGCTTTTCCAATCTGTGAGTCTTTTCTAATTCTCAACAGTGTATCTATTCTTTCCCTTCTGTGTATAGGATTCCTGAAGTGTTGGCTTAGTGGTCATGTATTTTTTAGTTTATGTTAATCTTAGAAGTCTTTATTTTTTGTTTAATTTTGAAAGATAACTTTAACAGATAGAATTGTTTCTTCATATCCTGCATCATTTTCCTTAATTTATTAAGCTATTTATTTGTATCTTATTTGAAGTTATTAAATCATTTTATAAATCAGTCTTTTGAATTCTCTGGCATCTCATCCACTATAATATCAGTGCATTCAGTTGCTGATCAGTTATGAACATTTGCAAGTGTCATATTGCCTTGTTTTTCTTTTCTTTTTTTTTTTTTTGAGATAGGATCTCACTATGTAGTGGAGGCTAGCCTTGAACCTGCTTATGTAGCTCAGGCTGTCCTCAAATCTCAGTGATCCTCCTGCGTCAGCCTCCCAAGTTCTGGGATTACAGCCATGTGCTACTACCATTCCTGGCTTGTTTTTCATATTTCTATTTCTGTGTTGAAATTTGTACAATTGTACATCTGTTAGGATGGATGTCTCTTCATCTTTTATTTGAGGGTCTTCTTAGTGTCCATAATTTTTTTGAGGGCTTGATCCCTAGCACAACTCAGAGAGGAGAAAATGAATGACCATAACAATGATGACACAAAGACAATCTGGTAGCAACACATGGTAAAAACCAATCAAAAACAACAAGTGCTACGATTAGCCACAGACATAACAAAAATAATAAACTGAAAAGCTAAAAATAAAGGAAAGTTAAAAGTAATAAAAATGGAGGGACAGAGACAAATGGAAGAAGTAAAATTTCAAAAGAAAGAAAAGGAAAACAGAAAGAGAAAAGGTGTGGTAAACATCCAACTAGAGAACAAAAATATGAATGGAATTAGGTAAAAGTAACAGAATATACAAGAAAAATAAGCAAATCTAAACAGCATACAAAGAAAAAGAGAAATGAACTTTAAAAGTTTCTCTGTATTGAGGTGTTTGGATGGGTAGTTTCTTTCTAGGATCTGTAGTATTAGAATCCACCAGATACCGTGGGGAGACAGTAAGTTGCATCTAGGGCTAGTTGTGTTTCTGCACCCACTTAACCAGTTTTTGTGTGTGATTGCTGGTTGCCATTCAGTGATTATATGTTGTCTGCCCCAAGACTGTATTCATTCCAGAGGCTTTTAGTATTTGTGTTCTTGTGTGTACCCAGTGCCACTACCATCTGCAACTAGCTCTGTGGCCTGTGGTATCGTAAGGTGCCAAACTTGCTCCTGAAGCCCACTGTTCATACACCCAGGGACTTGGCAAATGTCCAAGTAGAGGAATATCCTTGATCTTGTTGACATGTGGTGAAAGCAAGCAGACCACTGAATTCTGTACTGGAAGGAGCTGGTGAGGGAAGCCAACCAATCCACTAGGCTTGATTCCAGCACTCACAGTCCCTGCCCTCTGAGAAAACCACACTAGACAGGCCTGGATCCTTAGCACAGAAGGTGATGCTGCTGACCCCTGCATTGTTCACAGCCTGAGCTCTCTACTGCTTAAACTTCTCAGAGGGTCTGTGACTAGCCTCCCTCCTCTCTCTGACTTTCTTGTATGTGTGTGTCCCACCAGTCCCTGTTAGTGACCTCAGAGGCCCTGACTTTGGTTGTTCTGTGACTTCAGGGTAGGTCAGTCTTAATCAGGAAGCCCCCTCTCAAAATGGCTCCTGATTACACTACTCATAAGTATGGCGGGTGCTACAGCTGATTGCTTCTCTAAAACTAGCATGTCATGTGGAAGGAATCACTTTCAGAATAAAACTCCATACTGAATTTGCAGCTTATATTAACTGTGAGGGTTTTTTTTTTGCAGTGGAGAGGCTAGTGCTGCTAGTCCATTGTTTATTACTGGGTTTATGTGGTGCTTACAGAATCAAGTTACTTCCCACCAGAGCTGGGGTTAGCATTTCAGACTGTGTTCTTTTCTCTACTCTTTGTGGTATTAGCTTTTCTTTTAGCTCTTTGTGGATTCCTGGAGCTATTCTTCTCTTTTTTCTTAAGTAGTTTTCTAGGTGTCTCAATTCCAGGTCTCCAGGAGGCTGTGACCTGCTGCCAGCTTCTGCTCTACCTCATTCATACTCTGTTCTGTCATCTTCTAACATGACCACCCTGAGGATGAGGTTTTCACTACATGAACCCTTGGTGCACTCAAACCATAGCAGGTTGCTCTGTCTTCATGATGACTTTATCATTATGAAATGTCTGTCCTTTCCTCAGTTGATATTCTTTGTTCTGAAGTTTTATATTATGAGATAGCACCTAAGTATCCCGCGTTAGTTGGGCCCTCTTATTCAGTTTGGTCTTTTTTTTTTTTCTTTTTTGCGATAGTGGGGATAGAACTCAGGACCTTGCACTTGCCAGGCAGGCACTTGTGCCATTGAGCTAAATCCCCAGCCCCTCAGTTTGGTCTTTTAATTGAAGTATTTGAGTCACATATATTTTGGCTTCAAATCTACCATCTTGGAATTTGTTTTCTATTTTTTTCTCCTCCTTTTTCTCCCTTTTTGGGAGTATAATTGAGTATAATTAGCATTCCATTTTATCTCTACTCCTTCCATATTAACTATACTTCTTTTGAGGTTTTTCTTTGTAATGTAATCTTTTATATTTACTGTATTTACCATTTCTAGGGCTCTTTATTTCTTTTTTTCTTTTTTTGGTCATTTTTGAGACAGGGTCTCACTATGCAGTTCAGACTAGCCTTGGGCTCACTTTGTAGCCCAGGCTGATCTTGAACTGTCAGTGATCCTACTGCCTCAGCCTCCCAAGTGCTGGGGTTACAGGTGTGTGCCACCATGCCCAGCTTAATTTCTTTCTGTAGATTAAAAATTCTCTTGAATTGTATTTGTTTAATGTTCTTTATTTTACCACCACTTGATAAGCTATTTTCCTTGAACATAGAATTTTAGAGTGAGTTTTCCTGGAAGCATTTTAATGATATTGTTCCATTGTCTTCTGGTTTGCAGTTTCAGTTAAAAAGTTTTCTTTTCATATGTATACATAATATATCAATTCTTGTCTTCAACTGATTTCAAGATTTTTTTTTCTCTTTATATCAGTTTTTGGGTATTTGATTTAAATGTGAGGATTTCTTTGTTGCTTGCATGACAAAGGTTAAATTTATTGAGCTTCTTGGATATGTGGGTTATAATTTATAAATTTATAAAATTTGAAGGAAACGAAGGAGAAATTTTGTATGTATGTATATACAGGATAGTCTTCTATTTCTATGCTGAAAGAAACTGTCAATGAGTCTTTGGTTGACCAGTATTGCATGTCTATATCTGTTTTCATGAGAAGCCACTTTGAAGATATCAATATGTAATACAACCACCATTGTTAATTCCCTACCACTTTGTTTGTAACTCTGTATTGTCTGTATTGTGCTTGTGATATGTTGTAAAATGTTGTATGTCTGTTAATGTTTCCCTCCTTTTATCTTTAAAATAAAAAAAAAATTTATAAAATTTGTAACCATTAATTGTTTTTCTACTTCTTTCTCCCAGGACTTCAATTACATTGGCCCAGCAGATGCTGACCGTTGAGGTTATGTTCACCTTTCTAAAAAAACTGATTAATTTTGCATAATGCCTACTGCTGCATTTATAAAATAAGTTTATTAATCTTTTCTTTTGTAGTATCTAGGCCAGAGGTCAGCAAATTTTTTTACTGTAAAAGGCCACATAGTAAGTATTTCACACTTTCTAAGTCATATTTGTTAAAGCTATTTAACTCTCACATCATACCATAAAAATATCCATAGATAATACAAAAAAAAATGGATGTGGTAAAAAATTTTTAGAAATAGGCTCTGGGCTGGGTTAGAATTGTTGGCCATAGTTGGCTGGCCTCTGGTTTAATGGTCTGTTAATTCTGTTGGGCAATTTTTTCTTTTTTCTTTAGATATCTTTACCTCCCCAAATGTCCTTTTGTTCTTTTTAGTATCTTGTATTTCCCTTTTTGTGTGTGTATGTTTTTCTTTAAGTACTTGAATAAAGTTATAATAGCTGATTTTGGATCCTTGTTTACTTTTGCCATCATCTATAGATCTATTTCTATTTTTAGGATCATTTCTAGGTCCTTATTTGCTTATTCCATTATTTCTAGGTCTGTTTTCTGTGCCCTGGAAAACTGCTTATAGATCCCATTTTTCTTTTGCATAGCAATTGTGGTAATTTTTGCTTGAGTGATGGGCATAATGAGTGTCTCAATTTTCTTTCTTTCAAGAGTGTGGGCCTTATTATGGTTGGCAATTAAGTTACTTGTCATTCATAGTGATCCTTTCAAAGACTGTTTTTGAAGCTTTATTAGAGTGGATTTAGAATAACTTTCTGTGTATTTCTATTGAAAGCTTAACAAAATCTTGACTCTTGTTGGTGAATCAAATGATCCCTAATCCTCTGAATCTAGGAACCATTCAACTGGTAATTTAAAGTTGTGTTTTGCTTAGCATCATGGAGTATTACTTAACATCTGTGACTCAGTATTCAACAAAGACTCAAATATTCTCCCAATTAAAATTCTAGGCTCTTTGTCTTACAGTGTCTAGCCATTCCACAGAATGTATTCCATTCTAGTTGCTCAACACAGGGAGGCCTTTGTGTTCTAGAGTTCTTGTTCCTTGTTCCATGTTCCAAAACATATCTCCAGGCAGAAAGTTCAAGTGCCTATATGAAAGGATTTCCTTATTTCAAGGATTAATCTTCACTGTCTGTTGAATATTTTAAAATATTTCTTATATTTTTTTCAAGTTTTCTAGTTGTTAAAGGGAAGAGTGTAAATGTTCCTTATTTCATCAGGGTCAAAAGCAGAAGTCAGTCACCAAGGCAGTGTCTTAGTTACTTTTCTCTCATCGCTGAGACAAAATACCCGATGTCCAAAATTAAGGAAGGAAAGGTCTATTTCGCTCACAGTTTGCAGTGGTTTCAGTCCATAATCAGCTGGCTTTCAAGCAGAGTGGCATGGCAGAGGGGCAATATTTCATGGTGGCAGAAGACAGCAAAAGCAACAAGAGCAAAAGGGGAGAGCAAGCCTCTTTTCCCTCCCTTATATTGTACGCAGGCTACCTGCCCTAGGGGTGGGTCCTCTCTATCCTAGCAGCCACCACAGGGCAGGTCTTCTACCCTAGGATGTAAAATTGCTGTCTCCAAGTTAAGCTTCTAAACTTCTCAAGCTGACACAATGAATGAACCATTACAGCATTCTGAGGTATAAACAGCCACCTCCAAAACACCCACCCCTGAGGCTTTGGGGGGAAAATCTAGACACGAACCATAACAGATGGAGAATGAGCAGGCTGGGAAGTATATTTCTGTAGAGATAAATCTCAAGTCTCACTTCTGTAAAGTAACAGTAGGATGTATAGCTCAGGCACCTTGCTTCTACACCAGAATGTCTGCATAGAGAATGTTGCTGAATTCGATGTGTCTAGTCCTAAATGAGTGAGTTTAAGCTTATAAATTAAATCATTTGCAATATAAATTGCTTAGTTGCAGGACAGAGCTGTTACAATTTTTCTATACTTTTGGTTGAGCTCTAACAATTAAATTTTACTTCCCTTTTAACCACAGAGAAAATGATGCTATTCAAAACTTTCCTCTTCCTTCATAATGTTGTTTTTGTCCTTCTCTCTTTCCTCTTCTTCCCCCACTCTTTTCACTTGCTAAAAATGATGGTTGTCCCTGTTCATTAGAATGGAAAGAGCTGAGGACCAGAATAAGGAGTTAGATCTTTTAATTCTAGAGCTCACATGTGACTGTGTATGATTTGAGACAAGACACTTGATCCCTCAACATCTGCTTCTTCTTGTTCATTTGTGTAATTGGCATAATTTGTGTTTGTGTATGGATTCAAATAAAATAGAATGAGAGAGTTCTTTGGACTCTTTAATGCATGCTGTGAATGGAAGGGGTTTTTGAATCACTGAATTTTCTCACTGAGACTGAAATAACTGGAGTAAACTGTCTTATAGTCTGACCAAACACTCCTACAGAAAACACTTAGCTTTGTTTGAACTGAGAATTTGCACTTTGGAAGAGTCTTTTCCCCTTACATTGTAAAGGTGGAAGATTCCCTGCCTCTCTTTTTTTTTTTTTTTTTATAGGTAAGCTATTCAGTATCACAGTTGGCCACACAGTAATTCAAACAGCCAAAATTGACCATAAAGTTATTAAATGAAATGGGAGTAAAGAAATGAAAGATTGGCTAGTAAAAAGTATAGAGAACTCAAGAGAAGATGGGACTAGCAGATGATAAAGGACAGACACTACCCTGAGGGCTGAGCTGGAGCACCTGAGGAACACACCTTTCAGGGGTGAGAGCCAGTTCTCATTACAGAGGGTTTGGCTGCGGTTCACTGAATAGCAGAGAAGTTGTTTTGGTGTCCTGTGATGGTGGAGAAGTCACTGTGGTCCTATCCTGGTGGAATTTGCGGGAAATTGCTCCTTTGGAATTTTCCAGGAGTCCACGCTCTGGAGTGTCAAGGAAAGCTGTTCATTTGGGAGCTATCTCATGAAAGCACTTTATTTTGAAACTCCTTGAAGTAGTGGGTAGGGATGCTGGAGAATGTGCTGGCCACCGGGTGCTGCTGTGTCCCGTATGCTGCAGGCCTTGATGCTGGGCAAGACACCTGCTCTGGAGGCCCTTGCTGAGTGAGCGGGCTGGAACCAAGAAACAGAACTCCTGTAGAAATTTCTCTCCAGTGACCTCTTTGTTAAAGTTCAACATTGTGCCAGTTGACAAAGGAAGAATATTTACAAGGGCCAATGCCGTTTTTATAGAACAAGCAAAAAGTGTGCAGCTGGAGCTGAGAGCAATCAGTCTGTAACTGCACATCTACTTCTTTGGTTACTCAGTGTCAGTATACGCCCTTCTGACATGTGAACTCCTATTCAACAGCATAACTACCAGTATTTCTACCTAACAAGGTAGAGCTAATTTTATTACAAGTGGAGAAGTTTTCACTATTCTTCAATGAGGAGATTCACAGTTCCAGGAGCCATTGTATTTCTTTCTGGCTATATTAATTACTCCTCCAATTTAGTCATAGTTCTATTGAATATTGTTACCTAGACACTAAATTGGACTTCAGTAAGTTAGCCAGGGTTCAGCAACTTGTCTATAAGATCGAAACAGGAGACAAAAGAAATGACTGACTTATATAAATAAAAATGCTCATATAAAGACAAGGAAATATGCCAAAGTGCTACAGTTCTCATTTCTTTGATTGATCATGTTTGTGTCCTTTAAAAATTCTTTATTTGTATTAGTATGTGTTTGTAGGACATGTTCCTTATGGGGAGTTGGAGCATGTACACGATGCATCGTAAGTCTTTTAAAACAAGAAATTCTGTTCTGTCAAATTCTTTTTAATCCCTTTTCCCTCCCTTTCTTCTCCCCTCCCTCCATCTCTTGCTGCTCTTCCTATAGGCAAAAGATCTATCTCCTTATTTTCTACTGTCTTTTTATTGCTACATGTTTGTAATAAATAATGGTTACATTCATCGTGTGTTGTTGGTACATGTACATGGCATTTCTTAATTCTTTTCTTAACCCCCTTCTACTTTCCCGCTGCTCTCATATAAGAGAAACCATGCAATATTTTAGTTTATGTATTTTATTTATTTCACTTCACATTGTGGTCTCAAGATGCATCCCTTTTCCTACAGCTCAAATTTTTCCATCTTTATGGCACAGTAGTACTTCTTTGTGTATAAGTGTGACATTTCTTTATCCATCCATTGATGGCCATGGAGGCTGCATCCAAGATTTAGCTATTGTGAATTGTGCTGCTATAAAAATGAGTATGCAGGTATAACTGTAATACTATGTCTTTAATTCTTTCAGAAAGATGTCTAGAAGGGCAGTAGCTGGCTTGAACAGAATTTCTTATTTTACTTTTTTGTGGAACCACCATACTGTTGTTATCCATAATGGTTGTACTAGTTTTCATTCTCACCAACCATAAAAAAGGACTTGTTTTTTAATTGGGTCCTTTTTCCCTTAAGCCTCACCAGGACATTTTGTTATCTAGTTTCTTGATAGTAGGCATTCTTTCTGGAGTAAGATACAGTCTCAGTGTTGTTTAAACTTGCATTTCTCTAGTGGCCAGGGATAATGAACATTTTTTAGTGTGTCTACTGGCCATGCCATTTGTATTTCTTCTTCTGAGAGGTGTCTGTTCATTTCAGTTATCTTGGTTTTTTTATGGAAAAAAAGGTAAAATAAAATTTCATAATAAAATAATAGGAGAATAACAATTCATTACATGTTGTTATCTTAAAGTAGTTGCTCAGGGTACAAGATATGGGCATAAAAATTTTCCCAATTGATATTAACACAAAGCTTCCTTTTTAATGAACTGAGAGACACTAATAGTATAACTAATTTGCATTGTCTCCCTTTTCCCTACTGTTCCTTCCCTTTTCACCTCCCCTAGTTCCTTTTTCCTTTTGAACAATTTCTTCCCATTTCATAATATCTATTATTATCATTTTAGACCTTATTTACTCTTTCAGCTTCTCACACCAGAGAGACAAGATGATGTTTACACATATGAGTCTGATTTATTTGACTTATGAGTATGGTCTCAAGTTCAGTTATCTGTTTTTTGATTGGGCCTTTTATTTTGAGAAATTTTTTTTTTTGAATTCTTTATATAGTCTAGATATTAGTTCTTTGTCCAAGGAATAGCTGGCAAAAAATTTCCCATTCTGTTGGTTGTCACTTTACTCTGTTGATTGTTTCCTTTACTGTGCAGATTTTTTTTTTTAGTTTGATGTGTTCCCATTTGTTGCTTGATCTTATTTCTTGTGCAATTGGGGTTCTGCTCAAAAAGTCCCTACCTATAAGTAGGTCTTCAAAAGTTATATCTATTTTATGTTTTAGCAGATTAAGTGTTTCTGTTTTAACAGATCTTCAATCCATTTTTATTTTAGTTTAGTACATGGTGAGAGATACAGGTGTAGATTTAATCTCGTGTGTGTGGATAGACAGTTTTCCCAGCACCACTTGTTGAGAGGCTTTCATTCCTCCAGCATAAATTTTGGCTCCTTTGTCAAAGATCAAGTAGCTGAATTTGGCTGGAGTTGTTTCTGCATCCTCTGTTCTTTTCCACTGATGCAGTGTATGTTTTTTCCCACAATACCATTGTTTTTATCATTATAGCATTATAGTATAACTTGAAGTTCAGAATTGTGATACCTCCTGCCTGGCCCTTATTATTCAGAATTGTGTTTGCTATTCCAGGTCTCCTCTGGGTTCATATGAATTGTAGGATTGTTTTCTTTAGTTTTCTGAAGAATGCTGTTGGTTATTTTGAGTGGGATTGCATTAAATCTGTATATCAGTTTATGAAGTATGGCTGTTTTGATGATACTGGGCCTATCCAGGAACAGAGGATATCTATCCATTTTCTGATGTCCTCTTTGATCTCATTCTTCAGAGTACTGTAGTTTTCATTGTAGAGGTCTTTCACATCCTTAGTTAGGTTAATTCTTAAATACATTTTTATTGATGCCATTGTGAATGGTATTGTTTCTCTAATTTCTTTCTTGGTGAGGTTATTATTGGTTTACAGAAATGGTATTGATTTTTGTGTGTTGACTTTGTATCCTGCTGTGTTACTGAATTTGCTTATTAATTCTAGCAGTCTTTTGGTAGAATTTTGGGGCCTTCTATGTAGAAAGTCTTGTCATCTGCAAAAAATGATAATTTAACTTCTTTTCCTACTCAGATCCTTTTTTATTTCTTTCTCTTTCCTGACTGCGATATTAGACAGGAGTGGTGCTACTGCACATCCTTGTCTTGTTCCTGATTTTAGAGGGAAAGTTTTCTGCTTCTTCCCATTTAATATGATATCGACAGTAGGTTTTTCATAAATGTCTTTTATCAGATTGAGATAAAGTCCTATACGTATTTTGTTTCCAGATACATATTGTGAGTGGATGTTGGATTTTGTGAAAGGCTTTTTCTGCATTGAGATGCATCATTTGTTGATTTGTATATGTTGAACCATTCCCTGCACCCTGGGATGAATTCTACTTGTTCATTATGTATGATTTTTTGATGATATTTGC
Source organism: Chinchilla lanigera (assembly GCF_000276665.1). NCBI lineage: Eukaryota > Metazoa > Chordata > Mammalia > Rodentia > Chinchillidae > Chinchilla > Chinchilla lanigera. Next base: position 3,591,227 of record NW_004955430.1, read on the forward strand.
ATTGTGTTTGTCAGTATCTTGTGGCAAATTTTTGTATCTATGTTAATTTAGAAAACAGGCCTTTTTTTTTTTGGTGGGTCCATTTCTGGTTCTGAAATCAGAATAGTGCCAGCTTCCAATGTTTTTGGGAGTAACCATTCTCTTTTGATTTCATTAAAGAGTTTTAGTTGTACTGACATTAGGTCTTCTCTAAAGTTCTTAGAGAATTTGGCAGTGAAACCATCCAGACCTGGGCTTTTGGGGCTGGGGATTTAGCTCAGCGGCACAGCACCTGCCTGGCAAGCGTGAGGCCGTGAGTTCAATTCCCGGTACCAGAAAAAAAAAAAAAAAAAAAAAAAAAAAAAAAAAAAAAAAGACCTGGGCTTTCCTTGGTTGGTTTTATGACTTCTTTAATCTCATGTCCTGATTGTGTTATTAGGGGTTTTTATATCTTCTTGGTTCAGGTTTCGCAGTTCATATGTATCTGGGAATCTATCCATTTCTTCTGAATTCTCCATATCGTTAGAGTACAGGTTCTCAAATTGGTTACCAGTAATTTTCTGGGTTTTGGCAGAGTCTGTTGTGATTTTTCATGTAATTGATTTGGGTCTTTTCTTTCCTTTTTTTTTTGGTAAGATTGGCTAAGGATTTGTTTATTTTGTTTTTCAGTGAAACAGCTCTTCAATTCACTGATTCACTGTATTGTTTTTTTAGTGTCAATTTCATTTATTTTTGCTCTGATTTTTAAAATTTCCTTCCATGTACTAGCTGTGGATATGGATTGTTCTGGTTTTTCTTGGACCTTGAGGTGCACCACTAGGTTATTTATTTGAACTGGCTCTGTTTTTCTTATGTGGGCATTCATAGCTTTAAACTTCTCTCTTAGGTCTGATTTAATTTATTCCATAGGTTCTGACATTATTGTTTGATTGTAGAAACTGTCTTATTTTTTCTTTGATTTCTTCTATTGTTTAATTTCCATGTGTTTGGGTATTCTGTGGTTTCTTTTACTATTGATTTCTAGTTTAATTGCACTATGATCTGATAATATGCACAGAATAATTCTGATTCTTTTGTATTTACTTAAGCATGCTTTGTAGGGTAGCATGTGCTCTGTTTCAGAAAAAGTCCCATTGCTGTTGAGCACAATATTTATTCTGTTGTTAGGTGGAATACTCTTTAGATATCTACTAGGTCTTATTTGTTTGGAGGTGTTGTTCAACTTTGATACTTCTGTGTTGACTTTTTCATCTGGTTGATCTATTCATGACAGTTTCATTAAGGTTTCTCACAACAAATCCCATTTTTTTGTATGATAATATATCTTTTATGAAGTTGGGGATTCTGGTGTTTAGTGCATATGTTTATAATAGTTCCCTTCATCAATACATAGTGACCTACTAAGCCTCTTCTGATCAGTTTAGATTTGGAATCTTTACTTTGTCTGGAATTAGAATAGCTAGTCCTCTTCTTTTCTGGGTTCCAGTTACATAGAATATTGCTTCCCATCTTTTGATTTTTTATCCATAGATTTCTTTTTGGATTAAATGTTTCTTGTATACTGCATATTGTTGGTTTTGTTCCTTGGCCCATTCTGCTAATCTATCTATCTATCTATCTATATATATATATATATATTTTTTTTTTTTGGTTTCTTTTTCTTTTTCCAGTACTGGGGATCGAACTCACGACCTTGCACTTGCTGGGCAGGTGCTGTGCCACTGAGCTAAATCCCCAGCCTCTAATCTATATCTTTTGATTATGGAATTGAGCCAATTTACATTAAGTTATTACTGAAAGGTATTAACTTATTCCTGTTATTGAATTATTTTTTTGTTGCTGAGTCATTGTCTGTCTGTCTCTGTCTGCTCCCTGCTTAACTATTTACCCTGCTTGGTGTACTTATTGTGTCAATTTTTTTGGCATTGTTGGCTTTATTGTTTCTTTCTAGGATATGCTTGAGAATTTTTTGAATTGCTGGTTTGGTGGTCACGAATTTCTGGAGGTGCTCTTTGTCATTGGAATACCTTATTTCTCCATCAGTTTTGAAAGCAAAGTTTGCAGGATATATAAATGTAGGTTAGAAGTTATTACCTTTAAGAACTTGAAATACTTCCTTGCAAATTTTCTTAATCTTTAAGGTTTGTATTGAGATGTCTGCTGTAATTCTAATGGGTTTACCTTTGTAAGTCATTGCTTTTCTCTAAAAACTTTTAAGATTCTGTCCCTCTGTTGAACTTCGGGGATTTTTGACAGTTATGTGACATGGAGAAGCTCTATTTTGATTGTGGTTTTGGGGGTTCTGTGTGCCTCACTTATCCATATGTTTAATTTTTTCCCTCTATGTGGAATGTTTTCTGTTATTTCTTTTTTTTTTTTTAATTTTAAAAATAAAAGGAGGAAAGCATTAACAGACAGACAACCTCTTACAAAGTAGCAAAAGGACAGTCCAGACAATACAGAGTCACAAACAGAGTGGCAGGAAATTAACAATGTTTGTTGTATTACATATTGATATCTTCAAAGTGCTTTCTCACGAAAACAAAGACATGCAATATTGATCAATCAAGGACTCATTAACAGTTTCAGCAAAGAAATAGAAAACAGTAGAATAAGTATGTTAACTATCCTGTATATACATACATACATTTCTCCTTCTTTCCCTTCCCTTTTCCCCCATCCCAGTTGCCCTTTACCCTTGAGTGTTTTCCTGTCATTTCACAATGTCTCTGATGCCTCTGAAGTTTTAATTAACTCTTTCAGGTTTTACACTAGTGAGACAATGTGGTGCTTGCACACGCAGGTCTGATTTATTTCACTTAGGAGTATGGTCTCTAGTTGTGACCATTTACCTATAAAGGCCTCGAGTTTATCCTTCTTTATAGCTGAGTAATATTCTATTATATAAAAGTACCACAATTTTCTTATCCAGTCCTTCGTGGATGGACATTTGGGTTGCTTCCACAAATTTAGCAATTACAAATTGTGCTGCTATGAACATAGGTGCACATATATCACTGTGATATGATGTTTTTAGATCTTCTGAGAAAATACCCAGAATGGGAATAGCTGGGTTGAATGGGACCTGTAGTCCTACTTTTCTGAGGAATCTCCAAACTGATTTCCACAGTGCTTTCACCAGTCTGCATTCCCACCAGCAGTGGAGAAGGATTCCTATTTCTCCATAGCCTCGCCA
>NW_004955430.1:3597591-3598572 GCF_000276665.1 Chinchilla lanigera
TAGCTACATCTGCTTTGTTCTGGGTTCCTGTTGCATGGAGGATTGTTTTCCATCCTTTGACTTTTAGTCTATGGATTTCCTTTTCAGTGAAATGTGTTTCCTGTATACAGCATTTCATTGGATTTTGTTTTTTAATCCACTCTGCCAGTGTGTTTCTTTTGAATGGAGAATTGAGACCATTTACATTTATAGTTATAACCGATATGTGTTCATTTATCATTGTCATGTTATTTACTTGCGTTGGTGTCCTACTTTTTCTACCTGTTTACTTGCTTGCTCTTCTTGATGTGTCATTTCTACTGTTGTTCTTGAAATTGCGGTCAGATTCTTCTCTGTCTAGAATCTCTTTTAGTACTCATTGTAATGCTGGCTTGGCACTCATGAAGTTCTTCAGTTGTTCTTTGTTGTGAAAATATTTTATTTCTCTGTTGAATTTGAGGGGTAATTTGGCAGGGTACATCAGTCTTGGTTGGAAGGTGTTCTGTCTCAGGACCTGTAATACTTTGCTCCAAGCTCTTCTCGATTGAATGGTTTGTGCTGAGAAGTCTGCCGTGATTCTGATGGGCTTTCCTTTATAGGTTATCTGTGTCTTTTCTCTAGCAGCTTTTAATATTCTGTTCTTTTGCTGGAGATCTGGGAACTTGACTATTATATATGTGGGTGTAGTTTTATTTTGGTTGTGGTTGTTTGGAGTTCTATATGCCTCATTTACTTGTATATCAGGTTCTGTTTCCATACTTGGGAAATTTTCTGCTATTATTTCTGCAGATATTCTTTTTGTGTCACGAGTGTTGCCTTGTGCTGTTTCATTGACTCCTATAAGTCATACATCATTCCTCTTTGCCTTATCTTGCAGCTGTGGAATTGACTTTTCCTGGATCCTTGTTGATTTTACAAGATCCTTTCTTTCACGGTCGTTAGCTGCCATGCTGTCTTCAGAGTCTGAGATTCTGTCTTCAGCTTCATTCAAGCAGTTTTGGC
>NW_004955430.1:3598984-3628242 GCF_000276665.1 Chinchilla lanigera
CAAAGGCCACTAGTGTCCCTAGTTTTCCTGTTGGTCAGGTTTGCCCCTCAGTGAGCCCTGAGAAGCACTACTTAGTTTCGGGTTTTCCAGCAGTTGTTGATTTGTATCTAGTTATCCCAGGTCTCAGATGCAGGCATTGGTGTTAGCTGATGGCAGACCATCTGATCCAGCGTCCCCTTGCAGTTCAGGGCACATGCATGGCCAAGACTCGAGTTGCACTGATGTGACAATCCTGGTCCAGTGGACCTATGTCCCTAGGCAGTTCAGGGTACAGGCAAAACCCAAACACAACCTGCAGGGTCGGCAGTTTGTGTACCTCCTGATTCTGGGTCTCCAGACAGTTGAGGACACATACAGGAACCAGATACAGGCCGGACAGGCAGCAATCACAGACTGCCCACGCCTGCCACCCCCTAGAGGGTCCAGGCACAAGTAAAGCATGGACATAGACCGTGGGAACAGCAGCTCTTGGAGCACTCGCTCACTCGGTGCAGGGCATGCACAGGGAGGGGCCACACATGCCCCCTAGCTAGAGCAGTCCCTGGGGCTTCTGAGTGAGGACCTCCTGTCTGCTGCAGGTGCACAGAGGGCAGAGACTCAGTCTGTAATGGAGGTGGGGTTCTGGGTCACCTGCTGTGCCCCCAGGAAGTAGATGGGAGATACCTGGCTCTCTGTGAGTTTCAGCTGGGAACTGTGGTGGTGTGAGTAAAGCATGAACTTGAACCACGGGACCAGCAGCTCTTGGAGCACTTGCTCACTCGGCGCAGGGTGCGTGCCTCTGTTATCATTTCTGTGAACAGATCTGTAATGCCACTTGTGCTGTCTTCTGAGTTTTTACTAATTCCAGTTAATCTTAGGTTAGTCTTCTTTGTATCACCTAGCAGATGTTGGACCCATTTTTCAGTTCTTTGTAGTTTTTAAGGTTTCTCTGAGTAATTGGTCTTTGATTGTTTGTTTGTTTTGATACCAAGAATAGAACTTCGGACTTTGTGCTTGCCAGGCGTAATTGGTCTTTGAAAACATCCCTGTCTTATAGTTCTCACACTCTGTCCTCACATAGGTTGCTTCTGTTGCCTATACTTTGAATAAAATTTTTAATCTTCTGCATTTCTATTTGGAACTTTTTCGTGGACTCTCATTCTTTCCTAAAATGGTCATTGAAGTTTTTGTATTATTTAGTTTTGCTAGCCTTTTATTAGTATCATCTTTAGCTCCCTGATCATTTTGTTTATCACATCCATTACCTATTTAGCTACCTCTTTTGTTAGTCCTTTAAGTACCTCATTGTTCTGTTTTTAATCTGTTCTATCATCCTTTCAAATACAGTGGTACCTTGGTTCACAAACTTAATTTTTTCCACAATTCTGGTTGCAAACCAAATTGGATGAGAACAGAATCAAATTTCCCCATGAGATCAACATTGGACCTAACCACTGAATTCAATGTACTTCTTGTCCCATTTGGTTTGTGACCAGAATCGTGGAAAAAATTAAGTTCTGAGCCAAGGTACCACTGTAATTCAGCTATGTGGTTTTTACTTTTCTCCCCCTCAATACCCCTTGGATAGGTTTTGTGGGTTTGGGGAGTTTGGGAAGGTGTTTTGTTGCCTAGTCTTTTCATGTTTCAATTGGTTTTTGTTTGTTTTGTTTTGTGCTGAGGTTTTGGGGCACTTATAGTGGAAAAACTTTTTTGCTAGAGAGGTCTTTGTTGTATAAAACTTTGTTGTATAGAGATCTCTTTTGTTAGTCTGCTATTCCGTGATAGATTCAGAGTGTGGCTAACTATAACCTTTTGCCTCTATCCCAAGATCTAACCACTTCTATTAGTTTGGGAAGGGACAATACAGTGTAATTGGCCAGCACCCAATTCGCCAAGAATGCACCACAGTATTGTTAATGTCACAAAGGTAATCTGGGTATTGGCATACAGAGAAAACCTATTATATAACAACAACTATGTGACTTTGGCAGTATGAAGAAAATTAGCAACAGTAGTTTCATCCAAGACAGATGGGGTATTGATATACTATAAGAACTAATAATGAATCACCCTTTATATTAGAAATATATTTTTACGGTATTAACTAAGTTAAACCAAATATTGACCTACAGCAAATACCTGCTTAATGTGACAACTCTACTTCCACTAATGATAGAAAAGGACTCAGTAGTAGTAATGTAGAGGTAACTATGTAAAGATTAATCAAACTTAATGATTATCGTAATTGCATTTTATGACTTCCTTTTTCTAATACTCATTTTGTATTTCCCCTGGGCTTAGCTATAACATCAGCTGGTTGGGACTTTTTTTTTAGTTCAGGCTGGCCTTGAGCTCACTATGTAGTTATGTAATCCAGGTTGGTCATGAACTCACTGCAATCCTCCTGCCTTTGCCTCCAAGTGCTGGGATTGCAGATATGCACCACCATGCCTGGCCAGCTGAGACTTTTTTACCTGGTATGCTGACCCAAACTTTCCTTCCTGAAGGGTTCCAGTCTTCAATTTTCCTAATTGTGAATGTTTGTATTTTAAAGAGAGAGGATCTTGGTATGTTGCCCAAGCTGGCTGTGAACTCTTAGACTCAAGCAATCCTGCCTTAGCTTCCTGAATAGCTGGGACTATAGGCATGTGCCACCACAACCATCGTTCCGACCTGGTTTTGGTTGCCATAGTTTTCTATAAGAAGTGGAAGTACTAATAGATGACCCAGAGAAGCACCTGGATTACTACCTTGCCTCCATTATGTAGAAACAACTCAACTTTCAAATACTAATCAGAACCAATCACTACAGCCTGTAGATTATTCTCCTGTCCTGCCAGGTGTGTTAATTCAGTTATATCCAAGCACCAAAATGCCCGAGAGGAGCTAGTCAGTGGCACAATTGCTGTATACCTTGGTGGAAACATCTCCCCACTTTCTTGCGGATTAAGATCTGCAAACCAGCAAGTTTAAAGTTGCTGTGACTGGAATAATCTTTGAGTTGGCTATTAGGTATAATGTTAAGAGGACTCATCTTTTCCTCCAGTCTCTGGGCCTGTATATTCCCTGTATGGGAGAAATTGCACCATAGCTTGATTTCTGACTCAGAGCATATGCTACATTCTATAAAGCAGAATTCCATCTTTTTATGGTATCTTGCCCCAACTGGTACCATAACTAGGAAGACATCCCTCTTTTCAGGTAGGCCAGTCCTTTCTTCTGGCAGGTCATTGACAGTTCTTTCTTTTTTGAGATGGGATCTCTATCCTATCAAGGCCCAGGCTAGCCTTGAACTGAGATCCTCCAGCCTCAACCTCCCAGGTAGATGGGATGATGGGCACATGCCCCCACATTCTGTTGACAACTCTTCCTGATACTATACTAATGGCATATTTTTTGCATTTTCTATATATTTTTTATAGCTGGACTGTTGATTCTCATACTTTCCTATCTCATGTTTCCTACCATGACTTGATTTGTGATATTAGATAAACTCCATTTCTCTCTTTGGAACCTTTGATTCTCTTCCTAGAGACTGTGTAATCCGGATGATGCTCCTTGAAAAACATTCCCCTCTCCTTGTGTTCTTCCTCCAGTGACCTGGCAGGTTAGTAGTGACATCACGTGGGACAGTGTGAGCACGGTGACTTGTTGAGGCCAAGGGCTGTGCTCATGGGAGAGCGGGGGCCTGGTGTATTCTCATCTCTGTTCACGTCTGTGTCCCTCCCTCCACCTGGAGCCTGTGTGGAGCCGAGGAAACATGTCATCCTGTCACTGTCATGCCGGTGCACATTTCTGTGGCGATGAGGAAGCAGCAACATCGTGGAGGGGAGGCCAGAAAAAGCGAGGAGGCATTTGACATTTCCAGCCTGTATTTCCTGCCCCTCTCTCCTCACCCCATTTAGAGTCAGAGGTATACAGTTTCTCTCCCTTCCAAAGAGGTGTGATGCTCCGGAGCCAACCAGGCCTAATTAGGACAGAATCATTCCCTGTCTTCCTCCTTCTTACCTGCTCCCAACCGAACACTACGCTTGGCAGGTACAGCAGGAAATATTCTGTGCTTTCCTGTTTCTCTCTCCCTTCCTCCTTCTCTCCCTCCCTTCTTCCTTTCCCTTTCTCCTTTCTCCTTTCTTCACTCCCTCCCTGTTCCCTTTTCCTTCCCTTTCTTTCCCTTCCTCATAAAAATATCCTGCTGTATAACTGGCAGTCCAGTAAGCTGTGCAAATAATCACTGTGCCAGAGCCTGCAGGATGAAGGCAGGAGATCTAACACTCAGATCGTGCCAGCTTTGCCTTTTGTCTTTCTTCAAAAACAAACAAAAACAGGCAAAAAAACCCAAAACAACAACAACAAAAAACAACCCAAACTGTGCCCCTTAAGGTCTGGGCTTGGGGAACTCAGAGAGGAATGTGGGGTGGGTTTCCATGGTGGCAGGCACCGGACTCAGGAAACATGTGCCTGGTGGGGTGAGAGGAAGGAACCGGGTTGGTGTCATGTGGGAATGTTGGTGTTACTAAAGATGGGTGGGACAGTTGGACTCGCTGTGTCTTGAGCCGCTATCCCATGCTCCGGCCTTTCTTCCTTATGCGTGTCTTCCCCAGCACACCTATGTAGCATCCCTCTTCCTGCTTTCCAAATCTTGTCTGTTGCCCAAGGCCCTGCTCTTACATAATGTGTTCAGGACCAGCCTGGCAGAGAGGCTGTTGTCTCCAGGCCCTCATCGTGTGTGACAGAAACAGCCCCTGCCATACCTCTTCGTCTTCCTGGGTTCTCCCCAGAGCCTCTTGTTACCCGTGTGTGGGGTGGTGGTGGGGAGGGAGAGGCAGGGAGAGGTAGTGTAGTATGTGGGCTCAGAGCACAGGGTTGGGGTGATAGGTTTACCATTTCTCTGTGACTTAGGTTAAGTGACCATTTTCGTAAGCCTCTGTTTCCTCATCAGTAAAATACTGAAAGTAATAGTTTCTTAAACTGTGGGGTTTAGAGTTCTGATGACAATTAAATGACACACTGCCTGTAAAGCATTTGGCGAAATAGCTGGCTCATAGTCAGTACTCAAGAAGCGTTAGGCATGACTGGTACAGTTATCACTACCCCGCTTTATAGTAGAAGAAAAGACATGTGGGGAGCGTAGATGACTTACTCCAGTTGTACTGTCAATTGTTAACTTCAGAGGTCAAGTAACAGGATGATTGGGAGGTGCTGGACACTGTGCTAGAACAGGGAATCTCATACTCAGAAGAAGAGCATGGCTGGGGAGCATGTTTTTCCTGGTGTAGAGATGGATGGGAGGATAAAAGGATCAGTGTACAGTACAAAGAACCTTTGACCTGGAGACAAAACTGCAGCTCTGTAAGGAGAGCACCTGCCATTTCTTTACCCTTGTGTCTCCAGCTTTCAGCATGTCACAGTAAAGCACATAGTAGTTACTACATCAGTCTCTAGGGAAGGCATGGTCAGAAGCCCTGAGCCATGGTTCTGGCTGTGACTCTGAACTGGGTGATCCTGAACACCCGTTCATGTCCTCCACTTTGCAGAGGTCTCCTCAGTGTGTGAACGGAGGGGTTGGAACTGTTCTAGCCATGCTGGCTCTTGTGATCTGCTGTTCTCTGACTTGACTCCTGGTGGCCTCCACCTCCAGTGTGCATATTTGCCTCAGTTACACTTTTGGAGAACTGATAGAGGGGTAAAGGCACGAATGGACTCACAGGTACCAGGGTCGCCCCAGCGCTGCCAGTACCACAGACAGTGTGGTGTCCTCAGATGGCCCCGGGCTGGCTGATCTGTTCAAGAGCCTGTCAGCTTGAGGACAGCCTGGATTCCTACTAGTGTGGAAAGACTTCCCTGGAAGCCACATGTGCTGCTGTTGCTACTGCCTAGACTCAGTAGAGAGACCTAAAACACATCATTAACTCTCTGCTGCTTAGAAAATTCTAGCATTTCATTGGCTACACAATAAAACTTCTAAGCATAGCATCTGAGGACCTTGAGATGCTTTGTATCCTGTCTGCTTTTCTTAGGTTGTTCCTCCCTAGCAGGACTTAGGGCCCCAGCCCCATACTGTGGCCTCCCCAGATACCTCAGGACCTTGTTCCTCAGACTTTTCACACAGACCCATTCATTTCACCTGTCCTGCACAGTATTGCTGCTTGGGCTTCTACCCATGCCTTCTCAGATGTCTTCCTTCATAAGGAGTCATCTGTCTTTCGTCAGGTTGATTCCTTGTCTGTATAACCTGTAGCACCTGGATTGTACTTACTCCCATCTATCACTTTGTGTATATGTCAGATAGGATACTCTGGTTGTTCAGATGCTGGGTTTGATATTGAATGAACTGGAATACAAATTCTGGGTCAGCCATGCACTACCTGTGTGTACTTGAGCAGCAATCACTTCACCCCTTTGGTTTCAGCCTCTGTTATGGTTTAGATCTAAAGTGGCCCCCAGAAATCTCATGTGTTCAAAGTTGGGGCTTTGGGGAGATGACTGGATCATGGGGGTGCTGTAATCGTCAGTGGATTCCAAAGATGAGTTCATAGCTAAATGTGGTGTTAGGAGGCGGGCTCTGGTTGGAAGAGGAGGGTCACCCGGGGTGTGCCTTTGAAGGTATACCTCTCTCCCTGCCTCTCCCCTTCTCTCTGCTTCCTGGCCGCCATGAGGTGAGCAGCTTTCTTCTGCCAGACCGTTCTGCAGTGTTTCTGCCTCGGAGCCAGACAACTATGGACTGAACCTCTGAGACCATGAACCAAAAGAAACCTGCTCTCCTTTAAGTTGCAGGTGTTGGGTATTTTGTCCCAGCAATGGGAAAGTGACTAATACAGGATCTTTATTGGTGAAATGAAGTTAATTCTTGGGTTTGAAGGTTTTGTAAGGTGATGGATTTGTGGTTCTTCACAGGTGGCAGCTAATAGACTGTTTGTGTACAAGTCTGTTTCACCAGGCATGTAATCTCCTTTTATGCAGAAAAATGTTATGAACTATTACCACAAAGGCAGGTTGACTGGGGCAGAAACCACACCAGTAAAACGGGCATGTCACAGTGTGGCTGTAATCTCAATGCCCTCCCAACCCCACAGCCCCTGAGCCTTGCCCAGGGTGTTCCATGGCCTGATCCTCAGTAGAAGAAGGTTGAATTGCATTTTGAATTTCTTCATGCTTTGTGTTTCTTAGTTTTCATAAAATTAATATTCAGAATTTTAATTAGTCATGGAAAGTTCTGCATTTTTTCCCTTTTTTTCCTCTGTGAAGACCATAGTTTCAATTTATTTGCTTTGAATGAATTAATTAATTGATCAAACCTTTGTGAAGCATTGGTGATGTGCCTGGGACTGTGAGGCGCTAAGTTTTAACCAACACCTGGAGATAGATACGCGTTTACTGACACCTTCACTGGTGCTTCTTGATTGGTCTGACAGTAGTTGCAGGAGGTAAGAGGCACTATGCTTATTACCATCCTCACTTTAGGGAGGACTGGGGCTGAGGTCCTCATGCTCTACCTCTAAGGAGGGGACTCTTTCCCTACTTAGTCAGTCTCTTTCTGGCTTGTTTTCCTGGCCTTGTGCCCTGGTTGGAAGGGAACAAAAGGACTCAGGGTATATCTGGCTCACCTGTCCACAGTGAAAGCTGGCTTCGTGATCCATTTTTCTAGTAAGTATGAAGAACAATGGGCTGGCACAGAAGGCAGGGAAGACATGGCCCCTTCCTACCATAAGTTATAAACTCAGTGCAGTGGATAGACACATGCAGCTTTATTGAGCACATCATTATAGAATGTCTGCTTGAGTCCAGTTCTGTGCTAAAGGTTAGTGAAATGATGGCCAGCTAGACTGCAAAGGGGTCTCCCAGGCTTCTAGCAATGGCACAGTTAATAGAGAAAGATAAACAAGGTAGTCACCTGTTGTTATATATGCTATGAAGAGAACTTATGAAAAATTAAATAGGACAAGTAGACCACAATAAAATATGAAGAATTTACAGAATCATCATGTGTCAGCTCTGAAAATGCCTCGTCCTGCCTCTTTTCTAAGTTGAGGAGTCCAGGATCTAGGAAGGTGCACAACAGAGCCAAGACAGATTTCCAGTTAGTACCCTTTCTGTGAGCAGTGTATGCAGGGGCATTAGCAGTGGAAGAAGTAGCATTTTTAAAAATTAAGTTTATTGGTACATTTTAGATATACATAATGATCACTTTCATCAGAGGGAATTTGTGCCTGTACATGATATATCTTGATTCTTTTTTTCTCCCACTCTCCTCCTTTCTCCTTAACCCCTCTTCCCTCTTTATTTACAAAAGCTTTGTTTCCATGTTTTTCCTTTCCCCTTTCTTCCTTTCCCCCTCTCTCCTTCCGAGTTCCTCTTCCAATTTGAACATTTTCTATTTCACAATATCTATTATACATTTTGGTCATTATTTATACTTTTGATTTCTCACACCAGAGAAACAATGTGGTATTTACACACTTGGGCCTGGCTTATTTCACTTAAGAGTATGGTCTCAAGGCGTATCCATTTGCCTAGAAATGCCCCAAGTGTATCCAAGAAGTAGCATTTTTGAGAAGGGTTTTGATTTCTACCATCAGAACTCATTTCTGGTCCCTCTTTGTAAGCAAAACATGTAGAAGAAAACCAAAAGGAACCAAATTTATGCATTTGCAGTGTGGGAGGAACATTTCTCCCAACTGAAAACTCTCCAAAAGCATTTGGAATCATAGATTTCTGTAAGGGCTTAATTTTACCCTACATTTTTGCAGGTATTTGTTTCCTAAGCAGATTTACCTGGATTTGCACAGCAGAAGGAATGAGTTTGAGGTGGCTTCTGACAGGTTATGCTACTACTGGAAAACGCTAGGAACTTTTAATGTCCTAGAAGGGAAACAGGTGAGAGGAGCAGTTTCTGAGGCCAGAGGAAGAAGACAGCTCCCATCCCTAGTTGACACTGGTATAAGAGAACTGAGAAAGGAGCAAGAAAAGCCCTTCCTGAATGAGCAAGAGAACACATAGCTGTGTATGCATCCTTAGACACCAGCCTGAAACTTCATTTCCTCCTCTAGAACTTCCCCTCCCCATGTTCCAATAAGCACAAACTTATAAAGGAAAGCAAGTCATACCTTAAACTCTACAGTAGACACCTGTGAGTTCATATATAGGAAAGGAACGGAATAAACCAGAGTTGTGAGTTCCTGTTCATCAAAACAGATAGGACAGAGGGTGTAGCTCTCTCCATGCCCTGCACTGAATCTAGGTAGCCCTAGAGTGACTTCCTCAGTCTTCTTCTCTTTACAGATTTTTGTCCTAGAACTAACCCAAGGAGAGGGTGATAGTGAGAGATCCTAAATGTCTAGAGCCAGCAATACTTGTTTATTCAGCTTTTTCTTGTGCTGAGGCTAAGATTGGGGCCTGGTATGAGGGGACAGTCAGGATGAGGGAGCTAAGTATGTGTGCTCAAAAGTTGTTCTGGAAGCTGAATGAAATGAAATAAATCAAGATACCGAATGCAACACAGACTTGAACGCACTTGTGTGAAGAAAACAAAGAGCAAAGGTTTCTAAGGCAGGGCATGGAAAGCAGTAACCATAAAAGAACGATGCAGTTGACTTCATCAAAATTAAAAGCTTGTGCTTATCAAAAGATGCTGTTAAGAAAATGAATAAGCAAGCCACCAATTGGGAAAAAGCACTGGCAAAACATTCATCTGAGGAAGGATTTGTATTTGGGACATACAGAACATTCATGTAACTCAAGAATAAAACGGTCAGTACTTCAGGAATGAATTAAAAGAGTTAACAGATATTTGTAATGGAGGAGGAAATATTTATCATTACTGTCATCTGAAAAATGTAAATTAAAATAGTAATGACATGCCACTGCACCAGGGTGACAAAAACAAAAAACTGACAATGCCAAATGTTGGTGAGGATGCAGAATAGCCAGGAGCTCTGAACACTGTTGGTAGGTGTATCAATCAATGTTTACTGGAGAAGCAGTTTTAATGCAAGATATAGAAATATATAACAATTTACAAGATTGGCTTACAGTGGCCACCCACAAAAATGCCAAAGGGCTCTCTGTAAGCTTCAGATCCAGAGGGACCAGTCAAAGCCTGGAGTTCACTGTAGTGTCCTATTCGAGTCCATATTAGGAAGCTGAAGGGTCTGTGTTGGAGGCTGAAGGGTTTGCACTGGAAGCCAGGAGCACTGTCCAAGTTGAGGGCAAAGACTGGAGCTCCTCGGAAGAAACAGAAGTGAGCTTTCCTTCTTCATTTTCCTTTTATTCATTCAGACGACAGGGCTATTGGTTGGTGTTGCTCATACCCAGGAAGGGTCTTCTGTCTTCAGTAAATTCCTTCAGCCACACCCAGAACTATGCTGATCCAATTTAGTTGGGTGTTTCTTATTCAAGTTGACACATCAGTTAACTATCACAGTAGGATTGCACAATGGCACAAACACTTCGGAAAAACTGAAGGCAGGTTTTTTTTTTTTGTAAGAGTAATGACCCAGAAGTTTTATTCTTCAATATTTACCTGACAGATAAAAGCCTTTGTCCACAAAATAATTTTTCCACAAATTATTATAGCAACTTTATGATAGAAAACTAGTAATGCAGATGTCCATCAATGGAGAAATGGATAACAAACCATGGTATATTTACATAGTGGAATACTGCTCAACAATAAAAAGGCATGTGTGACTGATAAGTGTAACATTATTTTGCTGAGTGGCAGAAAACTTTTATAAGAGTAAATCCTGTATGTCAAAACTCAATAAATGCTACTCCTAAGATTCATGTCTTTCTTGGTGTATACATTTTACTTTACCAAACTTGTGAACAAATATTAAACTGTAGATAGTGATACACATGTTTAGATGCTTAGGGGTGAAGTATAGAGAGGTCTGTATTTTATCTAAAAATAAGATGTGTTAGTGGATGGAGTGAGGGATGGCTAGGTATGTGGTAAAGCAAGTACAGCAGAATTTTATGGTAGGATTGAGGTAGTGGATATGTGGGCATTCACTGTAAAATATTTTCAGTTTCTCTGTGTGTTTGAAAATGTTTGTAATAAATACGCTGAAGAGGAGGAAGCGCATTGCAATGACATGAATAGAAAATAATTGTGATTTATTACCCTTTGTTACATGATGCTGCTGTATTCCTTATCTTATTCAAAATTCCATTAAAACCCACCACAGGCGCCTGTGTAACATAGCTGATTTACCAAGTTCAGAAAAGTCCTTCTGGCCTGTCTGACTCATTTGTGTCACCCGGACACTTTTGAGTTGCTCTTCTCAGTACAGTTGTGATTTTCTTCCCCTTTGAACACGGTCATCCTTACATGCAGAGTGCTTGGAGTGGCTTTAGAATTGTTGCTTTTACTGTGTGTTAATTTGCAGAACAAATCAATAAGTAGAAGGTTGGGAAATAGTGAAGGGAAGGGAGCCGAGTTCAGTAATACGCTCGGTGACCAAGACAAAATTCATTTTAACTTCCAAGACTGGAGACAGAAATGCCAGATACACTGTTCCACTCAGCAGGATCGTGCAAGCTTTTGACTGGGGACGGGAAACCATAAACCACTGTGGAGAATCACAGAGTGAACTGAGGACAGAGATTAGATCAACATTCATTCTTTTTTTGTTCTCTTGGAATGAAGTCAGAACAACATTTTTCTCATTTTTGTTTTCAGTGAACCTATTTTTTAACTGACCTATGCAATAGTTATAGGAAAGGAAAAGTGGAAGAAGCGGGTTCAGCATACTGGGTAGTTAGCTCTTGTGTGATCATGAAAACAGCAAAAGAAAGCAAAACCGAGTACCTCTCTCTGGTAAAGGTGGCTCTGCCATTCCCCTTCTGCCATGCTGAACCTTTCATAGCCAGGTATTTTTTTTGTTGTTGTTCCTCTCCCTGCTGGCCTAAGACCCACTGTAATGACCTGTTCAGAAAATGTGTGCTCCTGGCATTTGCCTCCCACAGTAAGATGCTTCACTTAGAAAGTACCCAGCAGAGGCACTCTACTGTAGCCCAGCATGCCCTTACAGTGATTTTGAACATACAACACTCTCCTTAGTCCATGAGCTTTGGCCTTGATGGGACCAGTAATTGGAAACAGAACCTCTGTGTGGGACAGTGAGTTCTCCAGGTGGTAGGCCTGAGGTTAGACTTGTCCAGATGCTGCTGTGGGGTTGCAAAAGGGCAACGTAGCTATCATGCCTTATTAATGCATGGAGAAACCCCAAAGCATTCTGATGACAGTGGAATTGTACTGATAGAGTAGGGGAATAAGAAAGCTGGTAATTGCCTGGTTCTTCTAAAGGGAAGCAGCGGGAATGACAGGGAGGGGGAGAGTGTGTGTATGTGCGAAGAAGTATAACAGTCGCTCTGTGTTTATTCCATTGTTCTCATCTCTGAGTCCTTGCAGTAGGTGAGGTTTGTGACAGTGGACTGTCCTGAGTACAGAGCATCTAAGAGACAAAGACCACATCTGATCACAGCTGGGCCTGGAGGTCCTGGCCTTGAGAGTGTGTTCTGGAAGAAGCAGACCTTAAGGGCAAAGGGAACAGTTGGACCCATGCTGATGCTGTTGAAATAGACTCTGGGGTCCGCTTTCTGTACTTTTAGGAGAGCACGCCAGATAGAGATGAGTTTGTAGAGCTGTGTCTCCTCTACCATTTCTTTGGTGGTTCCAATGTGCCACTTTACTGGTCTCTGGCAGCCCCTACATGTGCCTCTGGTCTCACGCATTTCTCTTGCTGTCCTCACTACTCTCTAGCTACCCCGTGGACCCTTCCAGGAAGGTGTGCCTTTTTGGGATTTAGGGAGGCTTTCTATATACTTTGTATATTAAGCTCCCACTCTAAATACTGCTTCTTCTGCCAGATTTGTGCCATTTTCTAACATAACAGACTTCATTAGGTGCAGGACATGTGTTCATTTAGTTTTTCATTAACCACTAAGTGCCCATTCTGTGTCAGGTGTAGACAAAAGGAATTTGCTGGAACTAGGTAATCTGCAACCACACATCTTTCTTTTTGGCCTTCAAATCTGTGTGCCTCTTATTGTGGGGTAGACACTTCCCTGTGGGTGTCTGGGCCAGTTGGGTGTTCATAGATCCAAGAAACCCAGTGCGGGGAGAAGTGGAGGTCATGTGGTCCAGCTCCTCAGGGAAGGTGAAGAGCCAAGTGAGAAGATTCAGACGGAGCTGGGGGTTGGAGGGAGAAGAGAGTTCTGTGTGTAGTTCCACTGCTTTGCTTTTCTCCAGAGAAGCTTTGAAGCTGGAAACTGCCAGTGAGATACCACAGAACTGATGGAATGCTGGAGCGGAAGGGTCCAAGTCTGTCTTCGTGCTCCCTGATTAAATGTGAGGCTCATCAAGGGTGATTCCAAGTCTAGGCTGACTGGCATGGTGTGGTGGGTTTGGTTGGTCAGTGATGACTGGTGTATGCTTCCTCATGGTCAGAGTGCTGGAGAGAAGATGGCAGCCGATGGCCAGGCTCCAGAAGGGCCTGCTCTTGTCATTTCCTGATTGTGCTGATGTGGAGATAATGTAGAACTGTGACTGAGGCCCTCGTATGGTGGTGGTGGTGAACCTTTCAGAGTGTTCAGTGATACAAACAGCTTGCTGCAGTACGCGAGCCCTAGGTTCCCCGCACTGCCCTGATAAGTGGGGACAGCTGAGCTGCACAGTATGGTTTCGACTCAGGAGCTCCGAAGTAGAGGCGACAATTGGAGCCAATATGGAAGGTGAAGGAGGAAAAGGCTGACTGGGGAAATAAAGGGAGCAAACGAAGCTCTTAGTAAAGCCCTTCAGGTGGAAAGGGATAAAAAAATCAATTCCACTGATTTTTTTGTTTGTTTGTTTAAGTCAAACATTGGTAAAACCACACCCAAGTGTCACTGTGCAGGGAGAAAGGCAGAGGCAAGTGAACTGGGCTTTCCTTTCAGCCTTAGCTGCGGTCTGGTTAATAATATTGGATAATCTTCCCTTTCGTGCCTCAGTTTACCAATCTATATTTAATTCATTGCACGTTCTCAAACTGTAACATGAGGCAGCTTTATGTGCCCAGTCTCCGCTTTCACCTGTGCCATGTTGAATCTACCTGTGCCCCTTGTATGTGACAGCTGAGGCTGGCTGCATATCTAGCTGTTGGTTTTCATTGCTGAAAATGTCAGTGCTGTGCTCCCTGCTGTTGTAGGAAGGGAGTGTCAGCTTCTTCCTTTGCCCCTTCCGGTGCATCACTCATGTCCCCACTTTTGGGGAAGGGAAGAACAGTACAAAAGCAGGTGTCTTTTAACCTAACTGAGTTTTACTGAGTGTTTTGGTTCCTTTTTGCTTCTCTAAGTAAAACTGGCCAGGTGGCCACAAGATCCATTTGACAGGTGTCCGTGAGTCGGTCCCCTGTGGGATCTGTGGAGACCTCCCCGCTTCACAGGTGCTGACAAGAACATGTGGCTCTGGTTCCCGTGGCACAGCTTCTGGTTGTTAGCATGTCCCTGCATGGTAGCCAGCCCCCCTGAGTGAGTTTCCAGAACTAACTTCAGCTGGTTCACAGGGGGCAGGTGGGTCCCTGCCGCGCTAAAAGGCAACATGATGACTGTCTTTCTCAGACAAGTAGACTTTCACTCAGGACCATAGCCCAAGCCAAAAGCCCACAGAGGGGCGATGTGCTAGGTTTTCCTACTCTCCTTCCTCTTCCTCCTCCTCCCCCGACCCTGGAAGACTTTTTATTTGCCAGGAAATGAACGCTGGCCAACTACATCTCAGTTGTGAAGGTGACAGTCGTGCAAGTAATCTGGACTTGTGGCTCCTTCAGTGGTAATTAATCCACCTGAGCTCTAGAAAGGGTCAGGTCTTTCGAAAATGTCTCCTTCATGATATGTGGCTTATTTTGATCCTCACCATACCAGTACTGCCTACTGTCATTCATCCGATGACTCTCTAGAAACTCGAGCCACTGAGCGTTACGCCAGAGAAACTTCTCCTTCTTACCCTGTTCTTCATCATATGCTGCTCTAGTGTCTTGCGTACCGTCATGGACCTTTTGGATTTTATTATTTTTATTGTGCATCAGATCTATGAGATACACTGCAGTCTGTGTTTCCTTGATTTTGACATCTCTGGTGGCTTGATGGAAAACCATCAGGTAGAAGGCATAAATTACCTGACCACAAATTCATCATCTTCTCATTGAGCACTCAGAAATTGTAAAAGGGTAGGGATTATTCCAAATATGGCCAGCATTATAGCTCAAGAGTCATCCTTAGATACAATTCCAATCATTTTAATCACTTCTAAAATGAGGTCTTCTGTAGTACATGGTTTTAGTTTATCCTTGAGGTACGGAACCGATTTATACTCCTTAAAAACCAGTTCCCAGTCAAGTCTGGAATGGTCAGAATTGCCTGTGTTCTTAAACATGCAGTTACAGAGTCTCTCTCTTCTGCATTAGAAATCTGGGCTCCAAGGTCCGCAGCATAATCAATAAACAGATTTTTAGTTGGTCTGCCGTGCTGGGAAACATTTCCAATCATTTTCATTAACAATGGATGCTTGAGCTTCAGAGCTCTTTTCACAAATGTCTTTGGCCCATTTCCTTTGCAGATCAGCTATATATTCATTCTCGTTAGCAGCAAGATTAATGGCAGAGAGAGGTAAGTTCCAAATCATTTTGTTCACCTGAGCATTCATGGAGCATCCTGATTACCTGTGGTGTGCAGTCGGTATGTGCAAACACTGGTTTAAAGCTATCACCCGTGGTTATGCGGTAAAGCACACATATTGCTATTTGTTTATAGGTTTCATTGCCTGGAGTGCAGTGAGCTTTGGGAGAGGTCCAGCTTATTCCAGCCATCTTCTCTTCCTCACTCCTGTGTCGAAGGACAGGTTTAATAAAAGCTGAAGAGTGATAGTAAATCTTTATGCTCCCACAGTATCATTTCCACCATTTTTTAACAATATCCACTTTGCCGTATCTTTGCTATTCTCCATAAATATGCAGTTTCTTTAAGAATGTTACAACTATAATAAGTAGCTTAAAATTATCCCCACCAAGAGCCTTCACCAACATGTGAACTATATTCTTCTTCCTCATCTGTAAGTCTGTACAAATAGCCTCGGCCAGATTCAGAAGCAAATAAAGAGTTCGAGACCAGCCTGGGCTACAAAGTGAGCTCAAGGCCAGCCTGAAATGCATAACAAGACCCTGTCTCAAAAAAAAAAAAAAAAAAAAAAAAGAAGAAGAAGCAGATATAAAGCAACATGAAGTACCTGTTCTTGCTTTACCATACAGCTGTAGTATTTTTTAAAATATTTTTTTCATAATCTTTTTTTCAGAGTTTGCTTTTCAAGGTGCTCATCAACAGCCTTCTTCTTTGCAGAAAGTACTTCTTGCCAAAGCTTTTGTCTTTCTAACTCCTGATCAATGATATGCATACACAGAGCTGCAGTTATAGCAAGTGACTAGTCTATGAAACTGAGAAATAGTAGAAAAGCAAAAATAAGAAGAAATGTAACTTGTGCTTGTAGCTAAATCAATGCTTTGCTTCCATTCCTCTCAGGACTCTTGTTAGTGTGCCAACGGTAGTTTGATTCAACTGGAGTTCTTTCAAGTTACCAGGAGTTTGAAGCAAGCTCTAGGATCAAGGGAGAACCCTGAACCCTGTTGGGAATATTTTCATGCAGTGACTCAATGTATTTGTCCATGTCATTAGAGCTGGTAGCATCAGCAATCTCAGCTCCCTCAAAAGGAGATGGATCTTTAGGTCTGCTTGATTTTCCTGTCCTGTCCTGTCCTGTCCTGTCCTCTCTTGTCCTCTCTCCTCTCCTCTCCTCTCCTCTCCTCTCCTCTCCTCTCCTTTCCTTTCCTTTCCTTTCTTTTCCTTTCCTTTCCCCTCTTCTCTCCTCTCTTCTTCCTCCTCCTCTCCTCTCCTCTGCTTTGTTTCCTTTTTCTTTTTCTTTTCCTTTTCCTGACCATAATCACAGTGATTCTGCAAGTAGTACAATAGTTGTTCTACTTCATTTCACTTTTTTTAATTAATTAAGTTTATTGGTACACTTTAGGATACATAACAGTCACATCCATCATGGTGAATTTGTGCCTGTACATGATATAACTTGATTCTTTCTTTTCCCCATCCCTCTCCCTTCCCTTCAACCCCTCCTCCCCTCCTTATTTACAAAAGCTTTGTTTCCATATTTTTCTTTCTTTTATCTTTTTTTCTTTTCCCTTCATTTATTTCATTTTAAAGGATGAACAAGTTTCCATTCCTCAACCACTTCCCCTGCCAGGGATGTTATATCTGTGTTGGCATTAAGACTCTGCACAAGAATAATTTTTTGGCGTTTTTTCTTTTTTGTTCTCCCCACATGGAATCACCCATTCCTCCAAGAATGGTCACTTCCACTTCATGTTGAACAATGAGTGCCTTTTCTGGTTGGTGTAGATCAGTATTATCTCTGTTAATTTTCCTTTCGTGGTACTATTGGGCAAGGCGGAGGCAGTGGTGATTGAGAGGCTGGTGAGCTACTTCCAGGGACTGTGGTCAAGGACGCTCATCCAAGGCTGTGACACTCTCAGCAAAGCCAGGCAGTGGCAGGCTGAGGTTACCTTGTGGTTACCATGGTGAGGCCAGGGCTCCTCCACAACAGTGGTCCCCAGCTTCCCCAGGGCGCTATCCCAGGGCCTTGGCTGGGGCCCTCCTGAGGTACATGTGTCTGCACTGCCCTGTTTTTCCTGCAAGTGTGACTATCTTTATTGTTCTCTTGAGTCCTTGTTACTTTAATCTAGGAAAGGGGTGCTCCTTTTGGTTTTTCTCCTCCTAAGGCTGATGACTAGATAAAACTGTCCCCTCTCAAGCCTCACTAGCCTTTGGTGGTACAGTGGGTTGATTGTCCAGGGCTGGGAGATGTCTAGACTCATTTGTTGGTTTCTTAGGGAAAAAATGAGCTACTTAGCACATTTTGTTTTTAGCAAAGAGCCCTGTCCTCTGGTGCCTCTTCAAGAGGAAACAGCCAACTCCTTTTATGTATAAAATGAATTTTAGCATAGCCCTCACTGCCTTGCATTATATACACACATAGGCATTCTATACACACATCATTAGATGCAGAGTCTGCACTGCTTGTTTGGGGCTGTCTTTCAAGCTGTTGGTGTTCTCTCTGTGATGATATTTGACGAGTTTATGGCAGTGCTGGTGACCCTGGTAGAGCTTTCAATGATGCAAACACCCCACTGTGGCACGCATGCCATAGGTTCACCACCACTGGTCTAGGTTAACTCCTTGTAAAAGTAAGGAGGTTGAGTCTTATTTAAGGCCATTGTAACCTCTTTATCCATCCCCCAAACCTTAGAGTCAACACACACTGTTCTGGGTCTGCTGTATGCTGACACTGGTGCTGACAAGACCAAATTACAGTACTCCCTAACCCAGTTCAAAAGGATGAATGCCATGGCACTTAAAGGTTTTTGCAGAAACTATTATTTTAAGTCATTTTCACAGTGGCTACTGTAGTTTTATAGTCTTGTAGGAACTTTAGTTAAATACAGAGTAAAAAATTGAAAGCTGCTTTGGGAATAATGAAGAATCAGGTCCTGCAAGGTCTTTTTGAAAATATTCCCTAAGTAGCAGTTTCTTTTATGCTTGCAATTCTAAATTGTAGTGTGTCCCTCCAAACAAAACTGAGTACCATGTATGACTGTGCATGTATGTGCTTTCAGAAGCCTCGGCGGTCACTGCACTTTTAGCGCTTGTTACGTATGCACAGGAAGCAGTAGGGAAAGAGCACCAGAACCTGTTTGTAAAAATGTGTTTGCAAAGATTTTTGCTAGTGTTTCATAGCTATACCAGGTATTAAGCATAAATATTACACCATTCATTTTAGAAGAAGGAGCAGGGCTTGATAATCACTAGCATTGTACTTTTCTGGCAGAGCGGTCAAAGCCAAGATGGGTTACAAAGAACCAAATACTACATATGTTAGGATTTACGGGCCATGAAGTTTCTTTTATGTGTGTGTGTGTGTGTGTGTGTGTGTGTGTGTGTGTTTTGTTTTTTTTCCGGTACCGGGACTCGAACTCATGACCTTGCACTTGCCAGGCAGGCGCTGTGCCACTGAGCTAAACCCCCAGCTCCCCGGGCCATGAAGTTTCTGTCACAGATACTCACCTCTTTCTCTCATAGGCCAAAGGCCCTCTGTGGAAGTCAGTATGTAACAATTGAGTGTGGCTATGCTGCAGTAAAACTTTATCCAAAACCGCGCCATAGTTTGTGAATCCCTGCTCTAGTGAAACGTGCCTTTTGCATTGTTGCTGATGGTCTAACCCAACCCCAGAAGGCACCGACTGATTGCCTTCATCCCACCCAAGACCTCCAGCTGGTTGTGAACTAGGCCATGATGTCAGGTGGGTCCTCAGTCTTCTCTTAAAATGTTACCGCCATTGTGGAAACATAGTAGGCTGCGGACAGAAAACCTCTTTTTGCCCCTCTACCTCACAGATAGCAGAAGTTTGGGAACTGAATCCAACACAGAACAAAATACTGAATGAAAGAATTCTTGACAAAGTTAAATAAAATCATTATTAAGGTCAGGATAGCAGTTTAGCGCCAGAGTGATTTTCTGGGGGAACTTTTAACTGGCTGTGAACTTCCACCAGAGGCTGCATCCCTCCTTTCCCATATGTGATACTGTGCTGATTTTTAACAATTGAAAGTAAATAATGTGAGTAAGCCCTGGTGAGTCTCTCTGGCCTGCTGCACCTGTTCTTATATTTGACTTGATAATTTGGTTACACTATAAAGTCAATTGCAGGGACTTTCACTTTAAAAGATGTACATGTAACTTAAAGATAACTTAAACACTGACTCTGTGAGCTGACGTTTATTTGCCAATCTTTTGAAGTAGGGCCACAGCTTCTTTTTTAGTAATATGCATCTGCTGATTAGCATGCCCATTTTCCTTCCCACATAAACTACACATATAATATGCTTACAGTCTCCAGTTGCATTTTTTAAAGCATAGAAGAGGAAATTAAAGATACGTGAGAAGAAAGCTGAGAGTAATTCTAAGTTTATGGTTTTTCTGTTTTTACTGTTGTCTCATCTGTATGTGACTCAACACCAACAAAAAAAATTAGCAACATTCTTTATCAGTACTTCCAAAGGGCTCATCCTAGTGTTTGTGGTAGCAACAACTCTGTTTGTTTGGGTTTTTTTGCACTCATATTTCATCATCTGTGGCAGTATTCAATGCATTAGGTAGTTATAGCGGCAAGTCAACTGACATAAACTTGGAAACGAACAACCAATTTTTGGTAAGTATACAATTCTACCATTAGGAATAAAAATGCATAAGCTACCAAGAAATTATGTGAGGAGCGATGAGAGTTCTTTATGGCCTAGGTATTTGTCACTGTCTTTTATGTGGAAGGAACAAAGAATGCTAATTCAACTGACAGGTCACTTAAAAGGAAATCAATTTAGAGACCTAGCATGTTAGAAAAGAGGTTGTGATCTAAGCTTCTCTCCCTAGTTACCAGTATAATAATTATCACTTATTGTGTTCATACCATGTACGGAGTATTGCATATTGTTTCATTTATTTCTTTTACTGATGGTTAGAAGATGAAGACAGAAGGGTGAAGTGCTTGTCTGAGGTTACATAGCTGGGCCATTTAGGAAGTTTGAACCCAAACTGTCTGACTAAAACTTCATCACACTACCTGGCTTTGGCTGCACTGGCAACCAGAAATCCATCCAGCTACATTTCATTTTGTCTCATGTGGGTTTAATGAATATCTTCTTGTTTAAAATTCAGTAGCATGTGATGAAATCAGCATGGTACTGGCAAAAAAACAGACCTGAGGATCAATGGAACAGATTAGAAGATGCAGACACAACTACAAACACACTCAGCCACCTTAGCTTTGAGAAAGGAGCCTAACATGTTCACTGGAAGAAAGATAGCCTCTTTGATAAATGGTGCTGGAAAATCTGGCTTTCCACATGCTGAAGACTAAAGGTAGATCCATGTTTATCATCATTGTTACGGTTTGTGTCTGGATGTTCCCCACCTCAAAGCCTCTTGCAGTCATGGGGTGGGCTTCTAGAGTTTATGATTGATCCATGGTCCAATGCTAGGATTATGGGTGTGAGTGCTACACCTGCCCTGGGGCAGATAGTTTGCATATAATGTAAGGGAGGGAAAGAGGCTGCTTGCCACTACACCTCCCTTTTTGCTCTTGTTGCTTTTGCTGTCTTCCACCACCCTGAACTGTTGCCTTCTGCCATGTGCCACCCTGCCTTGGAGCCAGCTGAGTATAGACTGAGACCTCCGCAAACTGTGAGCTAAATAAACCTTTCCTTCCTTAATTTTGGGTGTCAGGTATTTTTCTCAGCAACAAGAGAAAAGTAATGGAGACAACCATGCACTAAACTAAAGGCAAAATGGATCAAAGATCTAAATATTAAAACAGAAAAACACTAAACCTAATGGACGAAAAAGTAGGTAGAAATCTTGAAGACATAGGGGTAGGCAGAGTTCATGAACAAAAACCCAGACCACAGAGGAAGTACTGCAAAGAATCAACAACTGGGATTTCATTAAAAAGTTTTTGCACATCAAAAGAAATCACCAACAGAGTGGAAAAAAAACTCATGAATTGGGAAAAAATTTTAGCCAACTGTCTCTCAGACAACAGACTTCTATCTAGAACACATAAAGAATTTTAAAAAATCAGGCCCCCAAAATTCAAAGATCAAATACAAAAATGGGCATCTGCAATGCATACACACTTCTCAAATGAAGAAATACAAATGGAAAATAAATATATAAAAAAATGTTCAACATCATTGATCATTTGAGAAATGTAAGTTAAAACAATACTGAGATTACATCTCACCCCAGAAAGAATGGCTATCAACAAGAAATCAATTAATAATAAACACTGGTGGGGCTGTGGGGGAAAAGGAACCTTCTCCACTATTAGTGGGAGTGTAGACTGGTGCAACCACTGTGGAAATCAGCGTGGAGATTCCTCAAAAAGCTAAGATTAGAGATCCCATTTGACCCAGCTATTCCCCTGGGTATTTTCCCAGAAGAAATTAAAACATCATACTATAGCGATATATGCGCACCCATATTTATAGCAGTGTAATTTATCATAGCTAAATCTTGGAAACAACCCAAATGACCATCAATTGAGGAATGGATAAAAAAGGGGTGTGGTATTTTTATGCAATAGAGTGCTACTCAGCTATAAAGAAAGATAAACTCAAGGCTTTTATAGGTAAATGGATGCAACTAAAGACCATACTCATAAGTAAAATAAACCAGACCTGCATGTGTAAACATCGTATAGTGTAAGAACCCGAAATAGTAAATAAGATCCAAAAGGTACAATAGATAATGTGAAAGGGAAGGACACTGCTTAAAAGGAAGGAAAACTGGGATGGGGGAAAAGAGAAAAGAAGGAAGGGGAAAAAAGATATGTATATATATACACACAAGCTAAGATAAGATAAGCTAATTGAACCACTAACTTCTATCAGTTCATTGGAAGAAACAGTGTGTGTATTGTTTGATCAGTTTTGCATGCCTGTATCTGGTAATCTGAGCAACTACTTTGAAGATAACAATATGCAATATAATAACCATTGTTAATTTCATGTCATCTTGTTTTGAAATTCTATATCATTTTAATTATTTTTTTATGTCTTTAAAATTTAAAAAATGAAAATAAAGAAATAAAATTCAGTAGCAGCTGGACCTAGTGGCACACACCTGTAATCCTAGCACTCTTTTTTTTTTTTTTGGAGACAGGGTCTCGCTATGCAGTTCATGCTGGCCCTGAGCTCACTTTGTAGCCCACACTGGTCTCAAACTCATAAAAATCCTCCTGCCTCAGCCTCCTAAGTGCTGGGATTACAGGCGTGCACCACCATGCCCAGCATCCTAGCACTCTAGAAGGCTGAGGCAGGGGAATTTCAAGTTTAAACCCAGCTGTGACAACTCAGTGAAAACCTGTCTCAAAATAAAAAATTTTAAAAAGGATTGGAGATACAGTTCGGTGTGAAGGCCCAGGATTCAACCCCCAGTTAACTTTCCCCCTCTCCAAGCAATAGCAAACTAATCCTGCTACAGGCACCACAGAGCTA
This sequence comes from Chinchilla lanigera, assembly GCF_000276665.1. Classification (NCBI taxonomy): domain Eukaryota; kingdom Metazoa; phylum Chordata; class Mammalia; order Rodentia; family Chinchillidae; genus Chinchilla; species Chinchilla lanigera. Next base: position 3,622,106 of record NW_004955430.1, read on the forward strand.
CTTTTCAAAGTCTACCCATTACCACTTACTGAGTAATCAGGGTTAATCTTATCTCACGTCATTGTCTCCCTCTATACTCCTGTGACAAGGCTGTGATAAATGTAAGACTACATGTGACAGCTGAACTATTTGTTCTGTGTTTGGAGTTTTTAAGTGTGGCAGTTGAGCAAAATCACAAGTTATAGAAAGTAGTAATTTCCAGACATTTGAGGTCTGATTCACCAACATTACTATAATTAAAGGGAAACCTATATTTGTTCACTCCATTTTACCCTAACTCACTAGGATGTTTTATAAATAAGAAGCCTAGATATTTAGAAAATAGCATCTATTTAGCTCTTTATGCGTTTGGGGTTCTTCACGTTCAGGCACCTCAAAGTTACCCTAAGGCAGTGACTATGCCTGAATACTAAATTTATAGGGGAGTGCTTATGGGATGCAAGCTCTACTGATACATAAAGGCAGCTTTTAAATGCAGACTACAGAAATTAAGTAGCTTGACAGTTCCCTTATTTATGAAGTACAGGACTCAAGCATAGTGATTTCATTTGGCCATCGAGTATTGATGAATTTTGAATTGAGGCTGTTGTGGTTATCCTGTTGCCTTTTCCAACACTAATCATTATTAAGATGATGATTGGGCCCTGTGATTGTGGAACCACTGGAAGGCATCTCCCTCAGCCTGAATTAGCAGGATGGATGTGATTTTGAGCTTCCAGTTAGCTAAATGACTTTAATGACTGTGATTTTAAAGTGCCTGTGTGTTTATGATCTTTTCTTTTTTTTTTCTGAACCGTCAATACTCCTTTTCATCGTAGGGTACAAATGTATGGCAGGCTGTGCTTGGTGTCCCCCTTTGGCCTCCACGTTGTGGCAGTGTAAAGTAGGACAATTTCTTTTGTTTTTTCTTTTTGTCTTTTTGGGTTTCACCAGTTCAGGCTGGTCTTGAGCTCACTTTGTAGCCCAGGCTGGCCTCCAACTCACAGCCATCCTTCTGCCTGAGCCTCCCAAGTGCTGGGATTACAGGGGTGCGCCACCACACCTGGCTAGTAGAACAACTTCTTAACTTTCCAGCCCTTCAGTCCTTGAGTGGTCCGGCGTGCCTCTGTCCCAGCGCTTACACAAGCTCTTCTGTGTAGCATTTACAACACGACCACCACAGTGGCAGTGGCCACTTTCTGGTGGCCCTTTTTGTCCTTCAGCACTAATTTTTATTTCCATATATTGGTGTTTTTGTCCCTAGTACAAGCAGGAGGAAACTGCTGCCTAGAGAATTTCAGTTCCAAATAGCTGGTAAGGGGCAGGGCCAGAGCCAGGACCCAGGACCTAGGATTTAGAATGTTCTTCATTATTTCCCATGTGCTCCCTTAAACAATTATTCTTTTAGAAGCTCTCCCCACAGTCCCAACAAAGCTCAGGGAAGGAGTCATCTCATTCAGTGAATGAAGACATGGGAGCATGTTTAAAAACTACAGCCTCCAGCTGTGTAGAGCCTGCCCATGCTGCCGAGGGCTTTTTCTGTACTGCCCAGCTTTTCCATAAAGAAGATGAAGAAGAACTACCTCCCCGCTCATTTCACCATGTGAGTGACAGATATGCCTTTGCTTGGACAGTGCTGATTCTAGGAGGAGGAGTTTGTGTGCCTGACGGTACGTAGCCCCCTTGCCTGCTAGAGGACACACAGGACTCAGTGCTTCTGTGGATCCCACAGTCTGGTTAGGGGCTCACAGCCCAGATCTCCAGTGTCCCCGTGCTGCCCTGCCCTGCTTTCCTCCTCTCTGACCTGCTGTTCCACAGGTAAGGCATAGCGGGAGGTCTTCTCTCTTCCTGCCCCAGTCGCGGGTTTTTTTAATGAGTGCATATTAATTATACTGAATAGCAGGCTTTGTTGTGGCATATTCATGCCTGCATGTTATCATACTTTTATCTGTCCCCCCGCTGTCCTCCTCTCTCTCCTCCCCTCAATCCCCTTCGTCTTCTCCAAGAGTCTCCCTTCTACTTTTAAACCATGTTTTTCCTCTTTGCTAGATTTCACATATGGGAGAAAACATGTGGTTCTTGTCTTTCTGAATCTGGCTGTTTCACTCAATAGGCTAATCCCCAGGTCCATGTATTTTCTTTCATATGACATGACTTTGTTCTTTAAGGCTGAATAATGCTGTTGTGCATATTCTTCACTCACTTGTCCCTTTGCAGGCACCTCGGCGGATTCTGTAATTTGGCTATCGCAAAGTGTGCTGCAGTAAACAAGGGCATGCAAGTATCTCTAGCGTATGCTGATTTTTACTTCTTTTGGTGTATTTCAAGGAGCGCTGCCGCTGGGTCAGGGTTTTATGTGTGTGTGATCCAGTCCCCACGTAGATTGAAGAGCACTAGGGCAGATGGGAAGGCTATGAGGGCGATAAAGCCCGCTGCACACTTTCCCTTCTCTGTGTCCAGCCTCCAGGTGTTTGGTGTGCTGCTGATGGCCTTCCTCAGGCTAAGTGTCAGTCTGTCCATCTGCCGGAGGACAGTGCTGCTGGGGGTCTGAGGAGCATAGCTCAAGCGCTTCAGATTTGTGCTTCAAAGCCTTCAGCTTGCTGTTCTTCCATGCCCTGTCCTGCCTTCCGCTTCAGTGCCCCATGGCAAGGCCCTGTGAACCCCTATCTTGATGCCACCAAGTCTTCCCTTCCAGAGAAGCCTACGTACAGCTCCTGTGGACACAGCCTTGCTTGCTGTCCTAGGACAAGCAGAGAGCTCACTGCCAGTTCTGGCCCAAGTCTGTTTACTTACCCGGAGATTCAGTTCACCTTCTGCCCCTGTACAAAATTCACCTTTGTCCCCGTCAGTTCCTGGGTTGGCTCTTTCTCACCCCCTGCTTTGCTGTCTGGGTGTTTCACTCTGCATTCTTTAAATATCTTTAACTTCAAGGCTTCTATCAGCGTGGAACAGGGGAGAGTGTTTGTGGGTAATAAGCAGGAAAGTTGACATTTACGCCCACTGGTGTCCATTGGTGGCTCCCAATTCTTGGCTTCTAGACTTGTACTGTTCAGCCTTTTTTTTCAACCCTGCCAGTAGTAACAAGTACAGTTTGCATTGAAACTCCTAAACATATACTTTACATCATTTGAGACATAAATTTGATAAAAATACACTCACTGTTAGCACATTCTGATACTTCCTATGTGTTGTGATATTTCCCCATTATATTTTATTTTTTGTCAAGCACTGCTGGATATAAATTACTAAACTACTTTTGTATGAATTCATTGAAACAATTCTCTCTCCTCCATTTCTGTACAAATTCCATGAAGAGAGGCAAATATTCTGTTTCCTATAATTGATGCTCAGTTTCTGTTGTCAGGTGACTTTTTTTTATACTAATCCCCTGGAAACGTGTGTGTGTGTGTGTGTGTGTGTGTGCGCGCGCGCGTGCGCGCACCCGTGCACATGCATGAATGCCTAGGAAGAGTTTCATTCAAGGGATAAGGTGATTGGAATGACTTCCTTCTTTCACATTACATGTAAAAAAAAATCTCAAACAGGTTCATAAAGATATGTCTTTCCAGGATATCTCTTTATAATTGTCTTCTGTTTCATTCTGTTTTCTTCTTCATATAAATTTAACTTTGTTTTCACCTTATTCATCTGCTTTATATATCTAGAGTTTCAGTAGATTTCAAAAAATTTTAAAAGATGCTCAGTGAGGAAATCTCAAACAAATGAAATGCCAGGTAGTGGAATTAGAAAGCACTCCCGTAACTGTTTCTGGAGTCACCTGCTTTGCTGGGATCGGCATCGTTTGTAGAATGCCTGTTGGAAGAGCCTTCTTTCCTGCCTGTAGTAGGTATGCTAAGTGACAGAGGAGAGTGAGGTTGGACAGGTCCGTGCAGAGGACACTAACTTCTCAGGTGCTTCCAGCTGAGCATGGGTCTGCTGAGCCTCAGTCCTGCAGGGTGGTTGTCTTGTTTGTTCTTTTCTCTTTAGGGCTTCAGTTGGCCGGTGTTTGTTTGATTTTTAAGCCTCCCAGTGTCTCTTCATTAACTTTGCAGTGCTAAAGTGATGGTGAATTATAGGTATGGAGTTATTAACCTTCTGAGTAAATATATCAAACATTTATCTCAATTAGAGAGTTTATAAGTGCTAGGCACTTTGATATATGAATTTAGTTACAAATTACAGTATCTGTGTTCTTATGGTCTCACCACATTTATAGAGAAAAAGGTGTTCATGATTTAGGGTCATTCATTCCAAAGAATAGTTTTGGGGGTAAAATGAATGCAGCCTGTTCTCCACTGACCTCTCCAGCCATCTGCCCCCTTTTCTGTACACTGTAGGGACGTGGGAAACAGGAGGTCTGGGAGTTGGGCACGTTCACATCCTGTTATTTTCTATCTAAAATGGAACACATACACTTTCTGAATGGTCTGGAAAGATGGCAGAGTAGGTTGAAATGGGGTGGTTGTCTCTCTCAAAGAAGAGCTGGTCCTAACTAGGGAAGGGGCTATTTGCACACTTGCTAGGGTGTGGACTACAAGGTCAGCAGTGAGGTGAGCACACTGTCCTAGGACTAGCTTAGTGGAAACAGTATGGTAGTACCTTGGTGAACAAGCTTAATTGGTTCCATGATTCTGGAAAAGATGACTACATTTGTGTTCTTACGGGAGAGATGGCCATGGTTGTGTTCGTTACCTGATGTGGCATTCACAACCAAACACAAAATTTTGTCAAACACTTCTGTTTGTAAACCAAATTGTTCACAAACAAAAACATTCTTGAACTGAGGTACCACTGTATTTAGCAATATTCTGTGCCGGGCAATACGCTGCTCCTGGGGGGTGGCCACAGCAGCTCAAAGAGTATCGTATAGGCATGATAGTAAGAGCCAGCATGTTGTGAGGATTTGCTGTGGGGTTTGTCACACACAGACCCTGTCTTGTATGTTTTACATGTTGTGACTGTTAGTCTTGATTAGCAGCTTGATTAGTTTGAGAACTATCTGGGAGATTAGTAAAGCACACTTCTGGTTATGTTTGGGTAGGTCATGGAGCCATGATCTTGGGGGTGATATCTTGTCCCTGCGCCCTTCTTCTTGGGTTTATCTTCTGCTTTCTGCTTCCAGAGTGCCATGAGGTTTTGACGTGACATCTAGATATAAACCATAGCATCTCCTGAGCCCTATAGATTCTCAAGGAGACAGGACATGACTCTGACCAGCCCCATGTGGGGCACATAGTCCTATTGCTCTCCAGCCTGACCTGATCTGTGGGATAGGAGGTAAAGGCACACCCTCATTTGGAAAGAATTAATTACTCTGTAGCTTCAACTAGGAGAGGGTATGTAAGATTCAGGCCTTGGTGTTGTCACTGTTCTTAGGGCTCACTGATGGTGTGACAGATATGCTGGCCTAGTGCTTAACCATGTGGCCTTGAGATCATGGCTTCTCCCCCACTTTTTTGTGAATGCTGACATCTTGATATTTACTGAAGCTAAATGTTCAGTTCTCTGCCTTGGTACCAGGAGGGGATTCTGCAGAGATGGGTAAAAAGGTTCCCATCTCCCACTCTTAGGATGCTGACAGTCTACAAGTAATACAAGACAACCTCTGAGTGGGGTCACTTCCCGACTACACTAAGAGCTCCTGAAAACAGAGGCAGGCCTTTCTGCTTTCCATCATAGCCCCATATGTATAGTTGGTTCTCAGGTATCGGTTGATACGATTTAACTTCATAATTAAATGCCAGAATGGGTGGTGTAACCTTTAACTCTGGGATGGGCAGTGTTTCAGTGCAGATGCCTATGCTACTCAGTGGCTGATGCCTAACAGGAAACACTGGGTAGAGCTGCATCAGGTGTGGAGGAATCCCACGCTATGTCATCCAGTGACTAGCGGGGTTGTCTGCTACAGGGAGCCCAGGGTGTAGTCATGTGGTGGTGATTGATGCATCCTGCCAAGTGTGTCAGGCTTTCTAGAGAGGGGACAGAATTAGAGAAAATGAAACTCCTTAATCCTTCTTGAGGGTGGAGCAGGATTTAGACAATCAGAGAGACATACTTTCTTTTTTTTTTATTTTAAAAATAAAAGGAAGAAAACATTAACAGACAGACAACCTTTTACAAAATAGCAAAAGAACAGTACAGACAATACAGAGTTACAA
>NW_004955430.1:3629530-3706567 GCF_000276665.1 Chinchilla lanigera
TTATTAAAGAGGCTATCCAATGAGTTTGTTTAGCCCCTTTATCAAAGATGAGGTGGCTGAGTGTGTTTTTGGTTGTGTCTGTTTCTTCCAGTCTGTTCCATTGATCCTCATGTCTGTTTTTTAGCCAGTACCAGGTTGATTTTGTGACAATAGCTTTGTAGTATAATTTCAGGTGAGGGATTGCAGTTCCACCTGACTTGTCCTTATTGCCCAGGATTGCTTTTGCTATTCTGAGTCTGTTCTGGTTCCAGATGAATGTAAGGTATGTTTTCTCGAGATCTGTGAGGTATGCTAATGGTAGTTGAATGGAAATTTTATTGAATCTGTAGAGCAGTTTTGGGAGTATGGCCATTTTCACAACGTTGGTTCTTCCTATCCATGAGCAAGGAATACTTTTGCATTTACTGAAATCTTCTTCAATCTCTTTTTTCAGAGTATGTAGTTTTCATTGAATAAATCTGTTACTTCTTTTGTTAGATGGGTTCCTAAATATTTCAATTTCTTGGATGTTATTGTGAAAGGTATGGTTTCCTTAATTTCAGACAGACATACTTTCAGTGTGGGGAAGAGCAGTCACAAAGATCGTGTGTGCCAGTGGGCATGACATATATGTAATACATTTGGTAGCCTGATGGACTGGAGCAGAAAGACTCAGAGGATGAGGGAGTGAGGTAGGGTTGAGGCTGTGTTCCTAGTGGGGTCATTGTTGGGAGCTGATTGTTGGGAGGTGGAATGTCGACAGGGTATAGAGTTCCTGGGGGTGCCAGATATGGAGGGATTTACAGTGGATCCAACCTTACGCCTGTCAAGATTCTTACCCTAGTATACCAGTCATGGTTTGTTGCTCTACTCTCATTTCCTCACAGGAATCTTGCAGTGCTCTGCTGTACCTTTGATTGCTACCTGCTGTGTCTTGAAATGTTAGTATATGCATCTGCTGACCCTTGAGGATATGAACATTGTGTTACTTGTCTTTGAATCCTCAATGGTCTGGTTCATGCCTAGTATACAGTAGATAGCTTGTGAGTTCTGTTGAATTAAATTGAAAGAGGGTGAAATCTTCAGGTGAGGTGGGCAGTGCTTGGAGGGATTACTTGGGGAGGAGGTAGGAGGCTGCCAACTGTACAATGTACCCACGGCCAAAGGAACTCACTGTCTGTGCCTCCACAGAGGCAAATCTGAAGTATCTGTGGATACAAGAATGTGCAGAGTGCAAGAAATCAGTTGACATTGAAGGTGGCAATAGAAATTTAATGAGTTAGAAGGAGTGGATTTGGAAAGTTGAGCCTGAATAAGTTTCCAGAGGCAGTGACTTTCAGGAGCATGGGTCCTATGTGTATGGATCCTTCACCCAGCCCGTTGGTCAGAGGGACAGGTCAAAGGAGGTCCTCTATGAAGAAATAAGCAGCTACTGAAAATTCCCTCAGGTGCTTCAGTTTTTTGAGAAACATTGTGATCCTGCACTCTGCATGTATTTAGTGAGGGCCTTTTTCATTTGAAATTGGCCACAAACCCAACCCAAACTGGCTGAGTTTATTGGCTTTTGTAACTGCAAAACCTAATTGGAGGGGAAGGGATTTTTGTCTTCAGGCGCAGTTTGATCCAGGGGCTCATACAGTGATAGCCAACACCAAGTTCTTCTTTTTATTAAGGTTTTCTGCCTGCCACACTCCATTTTTAACTTGGCTTTCCTTGGTATTGGCCTTCCACCTCTGTATCCCCTTGACAACTCCAGACTTACAGCTTATTCATGTTTTGTTTCCAGAATGTCCCCCCAAGGATCCTTGCTCAGAAGTAGAGCTTTTAAAACATTGGATGATCTTTTAAAAGATTGGGTGATTGGATCCCAAGTGCCCTCTTCATACTCTTTGTGCTTTCTAGTTGCCATGGTGTGAATAGCTTTGTTCTGCCACATCCTTCTCCGTGATGTTTCTGCTTCACCACAGGTCTAAAAGCAACGAGGCCAGATGACCGTGGACTGAAACCCCTGAAACCATAAGCCAAAAGAAATCCTCCCTCCTTTAAGTTGTTATCCTCAGGTGTTTTGTCACAGTGACAAAAAACTCACACAGCCACTGGGATAAGAAGCGACAGAGCTCTACTTGCTGAAGTGCAGATTATAGGCTTAGCTCTAATTGGAGCTGCCTGGTGTGGGTTGGGAAATGTGCCTATCTCTGAACAAGTAGCCTGGCCCTCATGCCAACTCCTGGACTAAAACTAGGGATGAAGCAGTTCTTGGAAGAAATCTGGAGTGCTGTCACCCTGTAGTTTTGCTGGGTGGCAAGGACCACAGTGACCCACCCTATCCAAGCTGACTTCTCTCATCCTTGCAGCAGAGCAGCAGCCGCCTTTACTGCCCTAGTGAGCTGGAGGGTTCCCTGGCCTCCTCCTGCCCCAAGTGTGCTGCTTCTCTCTTTTCACCTACCGCATGTCCTTGAGGCCACCCTGCTGGCCTCCTCCATTTGTCATCTCCGTTCCCATTCTGAACAGCATGCTGGGCAGGCTTCTGCCCCAGTGTGGCGGTCACAGCCTCACTGGAGTGTGGTGGGCCTCTTCAGAGTTCGAGATGCTTCTCTGAGGACTGCACCCAGAGGGAGAGGTTGGTTTCTGCTTCCCGGAGTGTGTGACAGCTTGCAGAGCTTTTCCTCCTTTTTGCTTAACTGGCCTTTCACCATAACCTGGGCAGGCAGGCAAGAATGACTTTTTCTGCTTTATAGATGGAGGGGAAAATGACTCAAATGGGGTGACACTGGTGTAGAGATAGGCAGCACAAATGTCAGGTAAAATTTGTAGTTTTAAACCAGAGAAGAAGAAAAACAAAGGCAAACGGCTTTGGCTAGTTTCTTCATGGGGATGTGGCATTAACTACCCGTGGAAAGCTGCTTAGGTACCTATTTCGTGGATGCCTGCAAGGGAGTAAATTACCTCTGTCTGTAGCTGAGCAGCTCTGAGCCAAGGCTGCCTGCCTGCTGGTCACCCTCCCATGGTTCACCCACCAGAGTGTACTAGACGTAGGATCAGCTTATCGAAACCACGTGATAGTGGCGCTGTGGTTTCCCGAGGTCACCTCAACTGTGAGAGGCAGTGTGCGGGGCAGCCTCTCAGCAAACCCAGGCCTGCTGTGCACTGTGACCTCAGATGGCCTGGCCACTTGGAGAACTAGCAGCTGCCTGTAACTCCTACTGCCCAGGGTTGGCTCTCTTCCCAGGGGTCTCTGGGCCCGCTAGAGCCTCCCTGTGCATCCTGTGCTTGGGCTTTGCTCGTCAAGTCACAGCAAATTATAGCTTTCCAACCGGAAGAGGTCATCTGATTCTGATTCTGTCTGCTCCTTTTACACACGAGAAGCAAGGCCAGACCCCGCTGCATGGCACCCGAGGCCCTTACCGGCCATCTGCCTGTCGGCCTCTTCCTTTCCCTTTCACCCCACACAGTGTGCTGCTGGGCACTCACCACCCTTTCCTGCGTTCTTCCCTTGACCTGGCTGCCCCGACCTGCTGTTGGGGGCCTGCCAGGCTATGGACAGAGGGCAGGTTGGCTGCGCTGGGATGGAAGTCTCCTTGGAAAACAGCAAACCCAAGGGGGCCCTGGCATTATGGAACTTACTAGCAGAAGAGACACCTAATAATATTTGATCAGAGCCTCTCCTTATGCTCACTCGTGTATTCATTTATAAGCTCTGAGGATCTATTTTTGTGACAGACCTTGGGAGTACATAATGATGCATGAAATACTCTTGACCTCTGGCCTTACAGACACTATCATTTATTGGGGGACACAAATATTACAGAGGTAATTTTTAAGAACTCAGTTATTTTAAATTGACAAATTGTACGTGCTCATTGTGCACAGCATGACATTTGGGCAGAGGTATATTTCATGCGATTGCTAATTAAGCTAATTGATATATCCATTGGTCCACATACTTATTTTTTGGTGCTGAGAACATTTAGAATCTAGCATTACACTGTGTTGTACATAGTCATAGTATTATGTACCATGTTGTACAATAAATCTCCTGAATTTACTCCTATTTAACTGAAATTTTGTGTCCATTAACCAAACTCCTTCCCTCTGGTAACTAGTATTGTATTTTCTGCTTGAATTTAACTCATACACACATGCATGCATGCACGCATAAATATGTATTCATTCATTCATGAGCATTTGTCTTTTTTGTACCTGGCTTATGTTACTTGGCATAACATCCTCTACTCCAAGTTCATCCTTCTTTCAAAGGCTGGAGAATATTCCCTTGTGAACATATACCATATTTTAAATTTATCCATTCGTATACTCAAGGGCATTTAGGCTGGATCCGCATCTTGATTATCATGAATAATGCTTCAGTGAACCTGGGAGTACAGATGTCTCTTCAACGCACTGCTTTCCTTTCCTTGGACTAGTTCCCAGGAATGCAATTGCTGAATCCTGTAGTAGTTACATTTTTAATTTTTTGAGAAACCTTTGCAATGGCTGGGCTAATTTACATTCCTACCAACGGTGTGCAAGGCTCCTCTTTTCTCTGCTTCTTTGCCAAAGTGCTTGCCTTTTTTGGTAGTGGGTATCTAACGGGTATCTACACTCACTGTGTATTTCCTTGATAATTATTGATGTTGAATATTTTTGCATATACCTATTAGCCATTTGTATGTCTTTTGAGAAATGTTTGTGCAGATCCTTTGCTCATTTTTTTAAAAGCTGGGTTGCTTCCTTGCTGTTGAGGTGAGTTCTCTGTATATTTTGGATATTAATCCCTTAGCAGATGTATGGTTTGCAAATATTTTCTCCCATTCTGTAAGTTGCCTTTTTATTCTGCTGATGTTTCCTTGCTGTGCATAACTTTTCTAGTTTGATCCAATCCCCATTTGATGGCCTTTTGCCCTTGTTGCCTGTGTTTTTGTAGTTCTATCCAAAAAGCTTTTGCTGGTCGGGCATGGTGGTGCACACCTATAATCCCAGCACTTGGGAGACTGAGGAAGGAGGATCACTGTGAGTTTAAGGCCACCCTGAGCTACATAGTGAGTTCAGGGCCAGCCTGAACTACATAGTGAGACCCCGTCTCAAAACAAACTGACCAAACAACAACAAAAAAGGATTTGCCCAGACCAATGTGAAGAAGTTTTATCCTATGTTGTCTTTTAGTACTCTTCCAGTTTAAGGTTTTAATGTTTAAATCTTTAATCCTTTTAGTTGATTTTTGTATATAGTGTGAAGTAAACAGTCTAGTTTCATGTTTTTGCATGTGAATACCCAGTTTTACCAACATCCTTTATTGATGAGATTGTCCTTTCTTCTTGTATGTTTTTCACCTGTTTGTCAAAGATGAATTGCTTGTAAACATGTGGATTTATTTATGAACTTTCTATTAAAGAGATAATTTTTAAAATTCAAATGTTCATTGTGATTTAGGGCCGTGAAGTATAACAGGCTTTTATAGCATATAAGAGTGGGTTCCTGTTTTTTTCTGGGAGGTCAATAAAGGCTCCGCTATTGAAGTACCACTTAAGCTAAACCTTGAAGGACAAGTGGGGCTTAGCCTGTTGGAAAAGGAGAGCGGGGAGACATTCTAGAAAGGGGGAACAGGACATGGAAAGGTTCCACTGTGGCCCACGGCCGTAGTTCAAATCAGTGACTCAGCCAGGGCTAGCAGAAACTAGCCTCAGTTGTCCTGGGCTTGTTTTTAGCCCTGTCTCTGCATGGTGTGGTTGTTCTGTACAAAGAGGGAGGTTTACCTGTATGGGGCAGGTGTACTAAGTGGTGAGAGAGGCTGGCTAAATGCATAGAGGAGCGAAAGAGCCTGACATATGTGAAAGACAGCAGGCGTGGAGCAAAGGATTCTCCCAGAAGAGAAGTGGGAAAGGGGTTGAGGAAGGCAGGGAAGCCCTGAAAGCTGAAGACCTTACCTGGGGTTGCAAGCTGGGATGGAACGGGAGGGCCAGGAACGATGATACCAGCTTTTATCTCAGCAGGTCGACCATTTATTCCAGGCCTGAGCTATAAAGGCTTTATAGTAACTTAGAAAGGTACCTACCCTGTTTTTTGCTTTTGATATACATGCTTGGATCATAAACCCTTGAGTTTTTATAGTTTTCTTTCTATCTAGTTTTGTTGCGTTATTCTTTCCCCCTTTTACTTCTCTGCTTCAGGTAGCACCTATGAATTGCCTTCTCTATGCCTGATGTGGTGCTAGGTGGTAGAGTACAAAGAGTGTAAGGGATGATTCCTGCCAACAGGGAGCCCAGGACTGCAAGGCACGGGCAGAGTGCGGGAGGGTTGGGGGAGGGGCAGCTGTGGGCAGAGAATGAGCCCAGAAAACCTTCCCAAAGATATGTGGCCGTGTGGGTAGAAGAGAGGGGCACAAAGGTGACTGTCATCTGGCACATCTGTCCTCTGACAGTACGTTGGAAGCTCTTTGAGATTAAGGATCAGACCGCTGAGCAGGGACCAGGTGCTCAAGGGTAGATGGGTTGATGGAAAGATGGATGCATGTTGGTACTACAGCGCTATGAAAGGATCCCTGAAACCAGGACAGGAAAACACCGGGTCACAAGGGTCGTGGCCTCTCCCAGCAGTGCTAGCGAGCAGCTTGTTTCATATTAGTACGTGCATGGTTAACTGGTCTAGAAATGTAACCTGGTTTAGGGGCTGTCGGCTTAGAGATAGTCCTACTGGTGAAATTCCATAGTTCAAAGAAATGAACTAAGTTTCTGAAATAGATTTGAGCCTTTATTTCTGTGGTGACTTGAGAGCTCAGAGGGTCCCAGTAGGGGGTTCTCTGGTGGTGTTTTTCTAAAGGGAGTTTGACTGGCCCTGCCGCTTGGAGCTCACTGCCTATGAGAAGAAACCCGTACTGGTGAGTGGCTGAGCAACAGAGGACTGGCTCTGCCCAGCAAGTGGAGGGCGGTGGGCATTGTTCTATTTAGCCTTGGGACAGAGGGCTTTTAAGATGTAGCCGGTTTTCTATAGAAGGAACCTCATTTCCTGTCTGGCCTGGAGGGTTCCTTCTTGCCCCTTGCTCGGCCACCCTCTCCTTCGTCCTTACCCTGGCTTCTTCCTCTGCACATGCATCTCTCCTGGCCTCAGACCTCAGGGTCTTCCTTGTGGATGCCTCACCCGAAATCTTCACTGCTCTGCACATTGCCACCTTGCCCGGTCAAAGACTTCACAATCTTGCTGGCTTCCTTTTCAAATTAACTTCACTTTCTCTTTTTAAATGAACAGACCTTTTATAAAACAATTATCCCACTTCCCCTGGTGGTTGTTTTGCAAAAACATTCTAAAGCACTATGTTTGTTGAATGTAGGGGTACCTATCTTATAGGAGTCCTTTTCAGTGTCAGGACTGAAGACCAGGATGACGTTAGCTTCTGGGCAACATGGTCTGTCGTGTTGTGCAGGCCGTGGTTCTTCAGTTAGCCTCATGGTGGGATCTCTGTACTAAAGAATCCCAGGGAGGCAGAGTTGTATTTGTTACAATCAGTTCCATCAAGTCATTCACTGTAAAGATTTTTGAAGGAGAGAAAGTCTTTAAAAAGGAAGGGGAGGAGGGTAAGGAAGAGGCGTAAAGGAGCCTTAAACAATTCTGCGATACGAATGGCTCCTGTGTTGTTTTGGCAATATTACTTATAAATAAAAGCCAAAGAGGGAAAACAGGTTGTGTTTGGTAGGTGTACTCTTTGTTCTCTGCCTTGTTTTTCTGCCCAGAAGTATAGTGTGTCTTGACATAGGGATGTAACTGCTATGAATATTGATGCCAACAAAAGCCTTTTTTTCCCTGTCTGGCCTAATAAATAAAGCAGAAAGGATAAAAGGAGAAGAGGAATTGTAAAATCAGTGTGCCATTTTTAGATTATCTTGTTCCCTTAGAACTCTAAGTCTCAAAAACATTGATGATGTACGTTTGGTGGTCAGGGTCTGATTTGAACACAGCAGGTTGATATTTTCAGGGATTGTTGCTTCTGGTTGAAGTAACAGAATCTTTTTTCGTTTCTTTTAGTTTTCAGAGTTAATGTTCCTGCCCCATTGAAATATTCTGGATTTATCCCTTTCACCCAGCAGCAACACTGGGCCCTGTTTCTCAGTCTACCTGTCTGGTGTGACTGGGGGGGTTGTATGGCGTGCCTCCTCAGCATGGGGTGCACTGGACAAAAGAGGACAGTCTTGTACGTCTGCCTGTGGCATGAGGGGTTGTTTGTGCCACTCTGGGAGCATCTCCCAGGGCTCCCAAGCCCAGAAGACAGGGTTCTGAGAAGTGAGTGGGTACTGGGGGAGGGGTGGGAAAGTGCAGATGGAGGGGACAGGAAGAGCCCTGCCAAGAACGTGACCTGTTTGAAGGTCCAGAGCAGGCATGAGCGGAGCGGTTGGGAATGAACTAAGCTTTTTATATTGTAAATGCCCTGACTCTGGGTAACTCGAACCAAAATAGAATTTATTAGACTGCTGTGGTGGTGGTTCAGGGCTCGGAGGAAGTCCTGAGGGCAGGTTTAAAAATGACAGGGACCCTGATCACTCTGGGGCCAGAGAAGGAGGAACTGAGAAAGACCAGCGGGGAGTTGAAAATAGGGTGACTTCTGGGATGCACCGGTGTGGTTGGATGGTTCCCCTGGGGGCCATGAAGGAGGATCCTGGTGGCAAATCACAGAGAAGTTCTGCTGGGGACAGCCAGAGACAGAGGGCGGTACACCTGCAGCAGACAGCTAGAGCCCAGGCCCAGCTTGGGCAAAGTTCTTATTTAAATGTCAAAGAGCACGGGGGCTACTGCAAGCGAATACATATGGTGACAAACTTCATACTGTCCTAAAAGTGACAAACTTTTAAGGAGTCAAGCCTGTGAGAATCTTCCTGAAGTGAATATTTTAAAAGAAGATTCTAAAAATAAAAACTTTCAAAAGCTTAAGTGTTCTTTTAAAAACCTACGAATTTGCATTTATAAGAATATGTCTACAGTAGTAGTCACATAAAGCACAGCAAAGTCCTCACCCCAGTCAGCTGTGAAAAGGAAGGGGGAGGGGAAGTAGATAAGACCTTGGCCCTTCGCAGACAGCAAAGGTGGAGATGTAGGGACCTTTGTCAGCAGCCCGTCTTGAGATATCCGAGGTTCTGTGTATGTTTGAAGCCCCCATGTCCACTACCAGACTAAACCTTTCAAGAACTGTGACCAGGGTTGGGGATGTTTTGCTAATCCTCACTCCTGGTGCAGAACCTGTTATGCAGAAGGGGTGCTTACTGAGTGTGTTCCTGTGTCAAATTTATTTTGATCTCTTCTGCTGGGCATATTCATAAGTGAATTCCACAACTTCTAGTTTGCTAGGAATTAAGGCCCACAGATAGCATTAGTACTATATAGACCAAATTGAAAAGTTCTAATTGTTGATTTTGTTGTTTGTTTAGCTGTCAAGTAGCTTGTTACCAGGGAATGTCTTTTGGTTACCTTTGTTCCTGTTGGTTCAGATTTCTATTGAAGCTAGGCCCATATAAAGAAATATTTATAAAAGAGAAGAGAGTCAAAATGTTTAGACCTGCCCATGAGGTGTTCTCCTCAGCTCATGGAGTCACGTGGATTGGAACGGGAGGCATCTCAGAGGCTTGCAGTCCTGGGGTGGTGGCAACGTAGAGGTGTGCGGCAGCTGGGTGGAAATGCCTGTTGGAACTAATCAAAGATAAGAACTTGAGGACTGAGCCCTGGGCAAGTGCCTGGCAGCCTGTTAGCAGTGCTGCCCGAGGAGGGGTGGCAGCCAGCCATCAGGCAGTGTGCTTGCCGTCTGGATTCACTCCCTTTAACTCTGTAGATGAGGACGCCGATGTCTAGAGGAGGGGAAGGACTTGTCCAAGGTCACCTTGCTACTTAGTGACGCAGCTGACTCTAAGTCAGACATAAACCCAAGAGGAAATAAGGGTCAAAACAGACACATCTTCGTTGCTTCCAGCGGACATTCTGTTCAAAGCTGCTGGTGCAGTCGTTGCTTGCACCTTGTGCTTTTCTAGGCCTGATTTGGCAGTCTCAGAAAGAAAACATGCTGCGTTTTACAAATGTGTGCAAATAACAAACACGCCCGTTATGTCCTAGGCATACTCCCTGCACACACATCCAGGGCAGGTGGCAAAATGCGGTCGTGCAGCCTGAAATGAAAAGCGTTTTACACTTAGTTGCTTATGAGAAATTCAGTGTTAAAATTAAAATGCTTTCCTGGCCCAGGTGCAGTGTAATTGTTCCATTTCTCAGAATAAAACTTTGGAGAGAAGTGCTTGTATCTCTGAGATGTTGATTCTAATCACTGGTTCTTTTCTTTTCTTTTTCTTTTTTTTTTCTTTTTGGTATGTTTCTTTGTTTCTCTTCACAGGAAAAAGTAGAATATGCCTTCCTGATTATTTTTACAGTCGAGACATTTTTGAAGATTATAGCATATGGATTATTGCTACATCCAAATGCTTACGTTAGGAATGGATGGAATTTACTGGATTTTGTTATAGTAATAGTAGGGTAAGTAAGTCCTTCTTACTTTGGGAAAATGTTTATCTGAAAATAAGAGGTAGGGGTTGGAGGGAGAACTAACAGTCTTTTTAGGGAAGAACATTTAATTTTACGCCGGTTGTTGTTCCAGGACCTACCGGGAGTTCTTTTAAGACTGCCAATGCCGCTGCCAATCTCTGGGAAGAGACTGGTTCATTATTCTCATTTTCAGTAATATGTTGTGGAAGGACTCTAAACTCCTAATGAGATAGTTTACCTTCCACCGTCTTGAATCTCCACAAATAGATCAGCCCTGCTGATCGTTAGAGTCAGATGACTGGGGCTCTTAATATTTAGCACCCTGGAAAGCTGAAAAAATAAAAAATAAAACCTTATAACAATGAGATACTCTGCTGCTTAGCATCCCTTGAACAAAGCTATTTTTTTTTCATGCTGACTTGTGGGAGAAACTCTGGCATGCTACTATCCTACTTTAAATAACAAGTGTCTGAATGATGTCACATATCTGGCATAAATGAAATAAGCTAGAAATGCAGAGAAGCAGGTGTTTTCTCAAAATCCTGTTGCAGGAAGAAGACATCAGTAGTTTTAGTTACAGAATGTTGAAATAAAAAATAGTGGCCTGTGTTTTTCTGCTGCTTCCACACCTGGAAATGTTGCTAGCAGAGAGAAATGAATTGATATCAGAAGAATGGTGACTCTTTGAACGAAATATCCATGTGGGGGAAATAAAGTGTATCCTTTTTCTGAATCTTAATTACCCTCACTGTTTCATCGATTACTCCTAAAATTATGTTGATTTCTGTAGAGAGAGATTTTTTTTTTCTTTTGGTTTTTTTTGGGTTGTTTTTTTTTTTTTTTTTCCGCTACCGGGAATCGAACTCACGACATTGTGCTTGCCAGGCAGGCGCTATGCCGCTGAGCTAAATCTCCAGCCCCGAGAGATATTTTTAAATAGCCTCTTTTGTCTTTTCCTTCCTATGACTTTGGTCAGCTACCTTTTGCAGTTAAACAAAGTGATTTTTCTTTTGGATTAGCATTTTGTCATGAATCCCTTAGGTTTCCATTTGATACTATTTCTGTTGTTTGTTGGGGAGCAGAATCAGTTTGAGGTCTGTCCTTTCAGCCCAGGAAATTAACATGAGATCTAATGTCGTGGCCCAGTGGGGTGATTAGACATATGAGGGGAAGATTAGCTTTTGCCAAAAGCTGCCATAGTACATTGGCACCTGAGGCATTGTTGCCTAGGCACTGCGTATCAGTGAACAGGGAGGTTTCTGACTTCACTTAGTGTACTCCGTTGAGGAATGGGAGGTTCCTAACATTGGTTCTCTAACAGTCTTGCTGTGTCTCTCTGGCCATTGGACTTACTGTTCAGGTAGAGAACAGAGGTGCTTTGCCCCATTTCCTGTGTTTCCATGCTGTCTTCTTGGAGCATTTTGCATATGACAGCACAGCACAGAGACAGCGAACCAAGTGAGCATGGTGGTCTCCCCAAGTTTAAGAGACAGAGCAAAGAGTTCAGGAGGGGCTCACTGCCAGGAACTTGAGCGGCAGATTATAGGAAAAGAGGGAAATAGTCAGAGGGGGCACCCCCTGAATGTGCCTTGTGGTCTTCCGCAATTTTGGCTGAAGATTTATGTGAGATACAATTACGAAGCCAGGCAAAGAACACTATTAGAAAAAAGCAAAAAGCTTGAGGGGTGGTATATAATGAGCGCCAGGGCTCACCTAGGATAGAACTGTGTTCAGATTCTGACTGACTAGAATAAAAGACCTCAGTGAACGCTTTGGACTGTCATGGAGGCTCTGGAAGGACCATCATTAGTAGAGCTAACTTAACTCTAGAACAGGGGTTGGCAGACTGTGAACGGTGGGCCAAAGTCCAGCCCATTTAGCCTGCCACCTATTTTTATGAGTAAAGTTTTATTGTAATGGAGCCTCACTCATTGTTTATGTAATTGAGCAGTTTAAGTCTACAAAACCGGAAATATTTACTGTTTGGCATTTTACAGAAAATGCTTGCCCATCCCTGTTCTAGTGTAAAGATTACCTGAAACCCTTGCTAATGCTTTTTTTTTAAAAAGCCTGAAAAGGAATACACTTGCAAGGAACTTAACTTACTAACAAAAATAAAACAAAATACCTCAGTACTCTTCAGAGGGAGATGGCAAAATATGTTTTTTTGGTTTTTTGTTTGTGGTACTGGGAATCAAACTCAGGACCTTGCACTTGCCAGGCAGACACTTATGCCACTGAACTATATCCCCGGCCCTGAAGATGGCAAAATAGACATACTTTTAAAAAAATTTTTGATGCTAATTTTGTTTTAATCAAGGGCATTTGCATGGAGCTGCATCCTCAGCCTTTTTTATTTTTTATTTTAAGAGAGGGTCTCATTAAGTTGCCAGATTGCCTAGGCTAGGCTCAAGCTTATAGTCTTCCTGCCTCAGCCTCCCAGAGTGGTGGGATTCTAGACGTGTACCACCATGCCTAGACCCTTGGAAGTATTTCTTAAAATGATCAGCATACCATAATACTAGACACATGAAAAAACTTTACCTATAACCAGAAGGAGATTCTGTCAACAGGATCAGAGTCAGAAATGCCAGAAATTTTGGAATAGGCAGAGAGGGACCTTGTAGAAGATTAAAACCTGCTATTAAAAATATGTCTGTAGGCCTAAAGGAACACATGACTACAATGAAAAGGATGGGAAACTATAACAAAGAACCAAATGTAACTTCAAAAAGAAAACTTTCCTGGATTGGCTTAATACCATATGAGACACTATCAGAGAAAAAGCACCAGGGAACTTGAAAATGTAGCAATGTAAATAATAATAATTAAGGAAAAAATTAACACTACATCCACAACCTGTGGGGAATTATCAAGTGGTCTAACCTTCATACATTTGGGATGTCTCAGAAGGAGAAGAGAGAGAGGAGACAAGAAAAATATATTTCAAGAAGTGACACCAAATATCCCAAACTTGATGAAAATTTAAGCTCATAAAAGAAGCTCAAAGAAGCCTGAGCAAAATATACATAAAGCAAGCCCTGACAGGGATATCACAGGCATGGTCAAATTATTAAAACTCAGGGACAGTGAGACAGTTTTAAAACAGAGTAAAAGCTGTCTCAGACTTAACAACTATGCAAACCAGAAGACAATAAAGAGACATCTTTAAAGTGGGGCAAAGTGTCAACCTCCAGTTCTTATTCAGTGAAATATATTCCAAGACTGAAGTTAAAACAAAAAAAAAAAAAACAGAATAACTTTTTTGGACAAATGAGAGCTGAAAATTCATTCCTGATAGGCCTTGACCTCAAGAAAAGTCAAAGGCAGTTTCGCAGGCTGAGGGAAAATGTCAGTTAGAAATGTGGGTCCACACGAAAGGCAAGAAGAATGCCAGAAAGGGTAACTGTGTGGATAGGTATGTAGTAAATGTGGTAAAAAAAAAAAAAAAAAAAAGTACTTTAAAGCAAAAATAACAACATATATATTGTGGGGTTTATACCGTTTGTAGAAGTAAAATATATTTTAATAATAGCACAAAGGATTGGGATGGAGAAATGATTGTACTCTGTTGTCAAGTACTTGTACAATAGGTAAATAGAGTGATAAAATATTATTTGAAGATAGGTTGTGATAAGATGCATGTTTTAAACTCGAGAGCCTGAAAAAAATAAATAAATAAACTCCAGAGCCTGGACTGGCAAACACTGCTACCTGTAGATCAAATCTTGCCCTCACCCCACCGCCCATTGAGAAGGTATTTTATTTGCCACCTGCTTTGGCAAATAAAGTTTTATTGTAACCCCACCACACTTACTTATATCTATGACTATTTGGTGTTTAACAGCAAAGTTGACACCCTCTAGCCTGAAAATCCTAAAATATTTACTGTCTGGCACTTTACAGAAAGTTTTTGTTGAAATTTGCCCTAGAGGAACCACACTCTCTTTTTCTAGGAAAAAAATATAAGAGAAAATTGTTATGATTTCAGAGTATGCACAGATTTCTCAGGCATAAGAAGCATCAGCCATAAAAGAATTGAAGAAAAAAATAATTGAAAAATTGCCATTTATCAAAATTTAAAACATTTCTTCAAAAGACAGTGTGAAGAAAATAAAAAAGTGATTCACAGATTGGGAAAAAGGAGTTGTGTTCAAAATATATAAAGAACTCCTGCAACTCAACAGTAATCAGACAACTCAGTATACAGATGAGCAAAAGATTTGAACATATCTTCACCAAAAAATACATGTGAATGGCCGACAAACCGGTGAAGAGGTGGTGGACATTGTTAGTGACTGGAGAAATGTCCACACCACAAAGACAGCGTGGTGTGCCTACTGGAATTACTAAATGTAGAAAGCTGACATTCGGAGCAGCTGGAACGCTCATCTGCCTCTTCTAGAAATGGAAAGTGATAGAACAACTTTGGAAAAAATTGCAACTTCTTAAAAAGGTTAAAACAACCATGTGACCATGTTACTAGTTATTTTTAAAGTATTTATCCAAGGTAAATGAAAGCGCATGTCCACAGAAGGGCTTTACTCATAGAGAAAAACTGGAAATAACCCAGATAATCTCACATCAGGTGATTGGATAAGTGCCTTGGTACATTTATATGATGGAATATTACTCAACGAAAAAAAGAAATAAATTGATAATAAATTTAGCAGTTTGGTTGAACCTCCAAAACATGTCAAGTAAAAAATGATAAGCAAAAAGAACATACTACATGATTCTATCTATATAGGTTCTAAAAGACCGAAAAAATGCTATGTAGATAAATAGCCCATCAGTGGATACTGAAGGCTGGGTTCAGACGATGACCGCACAGGGGCATAAGAGAACACTTGGAGATATCTGTGTCTTGATTGTGGTGTTTGTTACTTAAACTTATACATTAGTGAAAACTCACCTTATTGTATACATTAAATGGGTACCTTTTGTTATGTGTCCATTAAACTGTGATAAAGTTGATTTTAAGAAGAAAAGAATCATTAGGAAACGAAAATGTGTTTATTGGCCTCTGTTTCTCATTAAGTATGAAAAACTTTAGAACATAACATTATTCTTTATCTAAAATAGGCACTAAATTATGATCAAGGAATGAACAAAGAAAAGTTGTATAAAAGAAAGACGAATTACAATGTCTTCATTTGAATCAAATTTCTGCTCACTAAAGTTTTCAGCTCTAGTCTGTATCTCAGTCCAGTAGATTTTCCCTTCCAGGTTTCCAGTGACTATTACTTTATAACAGAGACATTGAGAAAGTAATGGATATTTCCAAAATGTTAACAGTTAACAATATGACCACAGGCGGACTCAAAGGGTCTACCAGAGCTCAAGTTACTCCCTTTAAAGAAAAGTGTGATGTGAGTCAACTTTATCCTGGTTTTTCAAGAAAGAAACATTTCAAATATTCAAACGTTCACCCTCCTTCTTGAAGGCTTTGTAAAGAAGAACATGGGGTCTTCCTCCTGGTGCTTCTGACTTTCATTAATTTAGGCAGCTACTTGTCTTTCCTGTCCCGTCTAAGTAAACTTTTAATAACAGCCTAGGACCAAATATTGCTTTCTTCCTTGTCCGTACGTTCTCGGGCACATGGTACTTTTTAGGCCAGGGGTGGTGGTGAGGGAAATAGAATCACAGAACATGAGATTAGGAGGGGTGGGGGTCTGGGTCCCTTCATCCAGTTTCCTATTTCACACAGAGAGAAACTGGGGCCCAGGGAAGAGGGATTTCTTAGTGTCTCCGAACTGGTAGGTGTGGATACAGCCTGGGAATGTGAGCTAGATTTTCTCTCTGACTCAGACTCTTCTGCAACAAGAGAGAGAGAAAGAGACATTATTCACCTGTTTTCAAGGACGTTGCTAAAGGACAGGGCATGAAAGTACTGTGAAGTGCACATTGCCAAACACTGATACTTGAAAGTGATCTGAAGTCCCCACCTGCATAAATTACTTTCCTAACCCTTTGGGGTGAAAATTCCTGTGGCTTCCATATTTCACAAGAGTTTGAGGTTTTCCTTCTTCCTTTTGCTTTGTTTTTGTGAAGCTATGAACTTGTTTTGGAGGAGAGCCTTTTAACTTTAGCCTTGCTGCAGGGGTCTACAATAATTTTTAAAAACTATGTTAATGAGAAATTTGTCATAAATTTGATCTATTTTCCCCGCCATAACTAGGAAGAGCCCACCTCTGAAGCTTTGGAAAGGTAGAGACCTGGCTTATTTCCCCTCCTCAGTGGGTTCATTGCCAATTGCTGTACTGTTATTAAAACAAAGAGCTGGTCTATAAATGCCCCAGTATGACGGGGCTGTGCCCAATCAGGACTGCAATCGGACCACCTTGTATTTCATGGACTCGGTGTCTCAGTGATCCAGCAGCCTGCCAGTGCGGGCAGAATTTCTGCTTTGGCTGCTAATTAACCTCTAGGAACCTTTTCTTTGTTTCCAGGCCAATCATTCCTACAATCTGATTGGCCAGAGTTGATGCTATTTGCAGTGGGCAATTTTATGTTTATATTCTGAAAAGTGAGCAACAGTTGTGAAGAATAAATATTTATTTGAGAGAGCAAAAGTAGCTGTTAAATGAGCAGATTGCCTGAAAATAGCTTTATCTGAAAAACCTTCTGAGAGTAGGAAAAAATTTACCGTGGCTGCCAGATACAATATTATTCACATTTCAAGAGAGAAAGCAACAATGTTAATACCTTCGCTTAGGTGACTGCTTTTAGCCTTTGCATAGTTCCTTACCATTTGTGATTTATATCATCCCCCAGATAACTCTGTGAGGGTGCTGGCGTGTGTAGGTGTGTAGCTGTAAGTGAGTGACTGCACTGGATGTAGTACAACACATTAAGTCGTGCGATGTTGAGGTCATTTATTGACTTCATCAGATTTTTTTTTTTTTTTTGAGCACTTCATATGTGTCAGGAACTGTTTTAGGCACTAAGCTGGACAAAGCAAACAAAACAAAAGAAACTCCTTGCCCTTGCAGAGCTACATTCTAGTGCGGCAGAGTACGTGCATTCAATGTTAGTTCTGCTCCTTCTTGCGTGAATTTGAGCAGAATACTTGTCCCCATTGAGCCTGTTTACTGTGCGTAAAGTGGTGTTAATGATTCTCACTGCATAACGTTTTTGTGAGGATTAACGAGGTAACGTGTGAGGTGCTAGTACCTGGTGAGTGCTCGAAACGGTAACCACCAAGGTCATTGTTCTCATTCAGCTTGGGGCAGCTCCACTGATCGTTGCTGTATCCCAGTGAGTACCCTGGGTGGGGGTACCCTGCTCGTGGCTGCTTTATTGTCATGATAAGAGATTAACCCCTGTCTCAGATCCTACGAGACAGAGCGATCAGGTTCAGATTTCATAGCTGGGGCCTTGCCTTTGCTTTGCCTGCTGTTTAGACAGCAGCCTTACAGAATTAGCCCTTGTTCAAAAATAACTACTGTTATCATCCTGTGTTGCTTCCCTGGGTGACAGACTCTTAACATTTCTTTCTCTTTTCTTTCAGATTGTTTAGTGTAATTTTGGAACAATTAACCAAAGAAACAGAAGGCGGGAACCACTCTAGCGGCAAATCAGGAGGCTTTGATGTCAAAGCCCTCCGTGCCTTTCGAGTGTTACGACCACTTCGACTAGTATCAGGAGTGCCCAGTAAGCACCTTTTGTTTCCTAGAGCCGGGAGGGCGCTGATCTTTTTCTTCTGGGTGGGTCTCAGGGTTATGGAACAGAGTTCTCTGAGGTGCATCGCACACCTGTCAGCGGCCCAGCAGCTGACCACGCAGGCCTTTGCGGTGGGCAGAATGCTTTGGCTTATACTGTCACTGTGGGTCTCCAGGTCAGCCCCAAAGGGGGACAAGTGGTGATTACTGTCACTCTGGTATGGTGGAAGAATCATCTCTTGCAGAGAGCTGGGTGGTGATGGCAGCAGGCTTTGGGTTCAGGCTTCCTCACCCCAGTCTAGTTTTCTTCTCTGACTGTACTGCTGTCATTTTCCTGCTCCCAGGCCTGCCACTCGGAAAGTGGTGGATGATGTAGAGGAGAGTGTTGGAGGGATCCGTTCATGGCCTGTTTTCAGGGTGGGGAGTAACAGGGACTGAGCCTTCTGGAAACTCTGAGGAGCTCCTCCACTATGAGGAATTGTTGCTCTCTAGCCCAAAGGGAAGGGACAAGTGCTTCAGCTTCCTCACCCGCATATACACAGCACAGCGGTACCTTCCTTGGAGGTGGTTGTGAGAACCTAACGAGAGAATGGCGGCAGCCTCTCAGTCTAGGATATGGAACACAGAGGAGTCTTGCTGTTGCTTTGCAGTAGGCCTGTGGTACCAGTCAGTGCCAGCTCCGCTTGTGTCTGTCTCAGACCCCCAGCCAGGTTGGGTCCCATCGGAACTGGAGCAGATGCCCTGTCTGTCCCCTGGCTGGGAACTGCAGGGTTCTCATGCTTCCTCACGGGCTCCGTGCTCAGGTAGGACTCCGTATGTTGGGGACTCCAGAGGGCAGAAGTCCTACACCTTTCCTGGATGGTTGCCTGCTCAGAGCTGAAACAAGGATCCAGGACTAATGCAGGGTGTGCCTGTTTTCTACAAGTCATAAAGCCAGAAGATCACAGTTGGTTTTTTCTGGCCTTTCCAGAAGTTCTTCATGAAATTTCATTAAACCTGTTGGCGCTCCGAATACACCAGCAATCCTCCATGGGAGAAAAAAAACTTATTTCCAAATTGAACATTTTAACATGTAGGAAGTGGTGTCTTATGTGTACTTGTTTTTCCAGATGGTTCATTTATTTTCATTGAAAAAGATCAGCAGAAGTCAAAACCACAGAACTGTCTGGAAGCAATTGAGAAAAATAGAAATACCTTGGAAATGACTGGCTTTGTGGAGTGAAAGATGATTAAATGAGAAGTTCAGTGAGGAAAGATCTCCTTTCAGATTTAGTTATAGCTTAATCTAATTTCAAAGTAACCACGGCGGCCTTTCCCCGCAAAGAGCAAATGACAGGACCGCCTGCTCACGGGGTGTGCCGCATGCAGACTCCTGGGGCTGTGGCTCACGCCTGCGCGAGAGTCTCCTGCCAGTGAAAACTTCAGAACTGGTGTAGCAGTGTGTCAGCTGCGGGGGTGATGACTAGGACAGTGCTCCCAGATTCTCTGGAGAATCCGTCTTGAACTGTATTTCTTCCTTTTGCTGAGAAGTTAGTGGAAGCCCACATCTCTTTCTCCCAGGAGTCAACAGGGAAAATGGGGATCTGAGTCTTATGTGAAGACCTTTAAACCCAGATTTTGACTGCTTGGGCGAGAAACTCAATCCTTTCAGCAAACCCAAATGGATTTGGGAGAAGTAATCAGGGCCTTGGGCCATGCTCTTTCTGGTTGGCAGCTGTGGCCTGGTGGTTTCTTCTTCGTTGCAAGCAATCAGTGAAAATGCCCAGGACTATTTAACTCTTTATACTTACCTAAGAATTTTCTACTCCCTTCTAAAGATATCTCTGACTGTTTTATAGGACATAATTTGTGCGTGTGTTGTGTGCATAGGGGCGAGTCAGCATTCAGTGAAAGGCAACTCTATTTCAAAAGGAGATAATTCAGACATTTATGCAGTTCCTGACCACCCATATTCAGTTAGCTGGTAAGTGTTTATCAGACTGCAAGACCATCAAAATTGGGAAGAATCCTAAGGATCTTCTGGTCTGTCTGCCTCTTCTTTTAGATGAGCAAACTGAGGCCTGTTAAAAGGCAGTGACTTTGCAGGTTCTGGTGGGCAGCTACATAGAACCAGACCCAAGTCCCCTGGTTCCCCGCCTGGGGGTCTTTGCACTCCTTTCCAGCCCCCTCAATGAGAGGTCTCTGATGTCTACCGTGCAGGTTGATTATGTGCAGAGGAGCCAGATGTCATGAAAGTGACATGCTCACATCAAGATACAACTTTATTATCTCATAATTTGATCAATCTGAAATACAGCAGTTACACTAAGCATAAAAGTGTTCATAAGGCATATGGGTCCCTGCTGTAGAATTTAAGAGCTAATTGGTGGGTGATTTTGGATATCCCATTTTTGCCTCAAAAACCCAAAATAACAAACCTGTCCAAATAGATCAGAGTCACAGAGTCACTGTTTACTCTTTCCCCCTCCACTCAGTCCTTTTAGGAGGCAAAAATATTAAAAGTTATCCCATTGGTACATTTTTTCCCAAAAGAAACCATTTAAACATTTAAAGGGAGTGCACCTGGCATTTGAGTTGTAACGTAGCTTAGAAAGACAGAGTCCTGCTGAGTCCGAAATCTTCTTAACCCTCCGTGACCTGGGCCTGCCTCTTCCATGCTAAGCAGCACAGGCTTAGGGTTGGGGTGGGTTTGGGATTAGCGCTGGGGTTCGGGTTCGGGTTCGGGTTCAGGTTAGAGGTTCTCCTTGGCAGCCGTACCTGCGCCCTGGCTTTGAATAGTTTAGTTCCCTTGCCTCTCAAGCCCACATTTCAGTTACAGGCTGCTTATACTTTAATGTTCTGTCAGGCGTTCAAATTGCACAGGTTTGAAGTTGCTCTCACCTCTCCGCTCTCCCTGTCCACCTCTCATTCTGAAGAGCCCCTTTGAACCACTCACTTTTGTTCAGGGCACTGGGGTTTGGCCCCGTCACCCTGGCTCAGATCATGTGAGTGCTCATCTTCTTCACGGTCCAGTCAGTTGCTGAGTTCTGGCTTCATCCTGCTCCTCGTTCTCACCAACCCGGGGAGCTCCTGCGCTCTTGATCTGCTTCTTTGGTTGGCCTGCCTGTGACCATCCTGTTTGCTTTTCTACGGTAGCTGCCTTTTGCTGATGGGCTATAAAGTCTGACTCTGTAACCCAAATTCAAAGCCCAGAGTGATAGAGCTGCAGTCGGCTTCCCTTCCCTGATATTCTCACTGTATGACCACCAGTAAAGGGTCACCCCGAAACTCACACTGCGCTCTCTTGCTTCTGTGCTCTTGGTGCTGGGTACTCTTTTTGTCCCTGCCTTTGGAAGCCCATCTCCCCAGCCTTTTGGCCCTGCCTGCCAGGCGGGAAACTGCTTTAGAGTCCTCTTTCCTCACCCAGCTTTCATCCCTCTTTAGTGTAACCAGTTAAAAGTAGAGATATTTGTGTTAAATTTTTAGTTTCTTTCTGGAATATAACTTCCCTGAGAAAGGTACTTTGTGTAATACATCTTCATACTGCCCAAAGCACGAATCCTTATGCTTTACACATTGTAGCTGGTCAAGGGACTTTTTTTGGTTCAGTGGATAAAAAAATCCTTAAATGAGTGAGTGAATGACTTTGACTTTGGTCTCTAAGTTTAGTTTCTTTGTGTAGTAAGTCCATTTGATTAGATGCTATTTAAGGTTTCTTTTTAGCTCATCTCACATCGGGTCTAATATTAATTAACTCCTTTGAAATATCTTTTTGAGTCTATTATTATATGCCATAAATAGAGCAAGAACATTACGAGTCATATATTTCTCCTTTGGCGTGTCTTCCTGGCTCACAAACATATTTTTCTCTTTCCTAGGTTTACAAGTTGTCCTGAACTCCATTATAAAAGCCATGGTTCCCCTCCTGCACATAGCCCTTTTGGTATTATTTGTAATCATAATCTATGCTATTATAGGATTGGAACTTTTTATTGGAAAAATGCACAAAACATGTTTTTTCGCTGATTCAGGTGAGTAATGAAAATGGTAACCAACTTAACTTTAAAATTTTTTGGTTTTCCCAAAAACAACTTATTTACTTTTAGAAAAAAATCTTAAGAAAAAAAAAAAAGAACCAAAAAACTGGCAGGAACCAAAAGCCAAATACCTGTATACTGGCAAGTTTTCCGGAGTAGCTCTTAGTGGGAGTGATAGTCAGACTAAAGTAGAATGTAATCTCTCTTTTTCCATCCTGATTTCCTCTGTAATGCATCCTAGCGGACAAGATGAGGGCTCTGCATGGGGCAAACCAACGACCCTGTGTACTGTAAGCGAGGGGAAGGCACCGCGACAGCGAGTACAGAGCACAGAGCAGCGGGGTGTGACGGGAGGAACTGGCAGACCCAGAAAGGAGGAAGTACTTGAAGTGGACCTGGAGTAGCAGTTAGGATTCTGAGATGGCAGGGATGGGAAGTTGAAGTGTTCTGTGCTTGGGGAAGGACCTTGGGCTTTGGCGAGGTTGGATAACCTGAGGTTCCTCTCCCGAGTGGTGTGGCCTGCTTCCTCTGTTTGCAGATATCGTAGCTGAAGAGGACCCAGCTCCGTGTGCGTTCTCAGGGAATGGACGCCAGTGCACTGCCAATGGCACAGAATGTAGGAGTGGCTGGGTTGGCCCAAATGGAGGCATCACCAACTTCGATAACTTTGCCTTTGCCATGCTCACTGTGTTTCAGTGTATCACCATGGAGGGCTGGACGGATGTGCTCTACTGGGTAAGCAGCTTGAGGAAAAAGTTCATGGCATGTTCTTTCCTTGGGTAAAGGTTATTCTGTAGTAAAAACCACGGAAGAGTTGGCTGAAAAGAAACCCTGACAGCTAGTTCTTTGGGAAGGGAAGTGGGCCCTGTCTTCACTCGACGATCCTCCTCCTCCCTCAGGATGTAGAAGGCTGCTACATATTGTTGGCCCCTGGACTTTTAGTCCTTCCTTCCCCAGTGCTGCCTGGGGAATTATTGCTGGCTGTGCCCCGTAGTCCTCTTTGGAGGAACTCCAGGAAGACCAGGGCTGTCCTGATTATACTCTGAGAGCCAGAGGGTCATTTCCAAGGTGAAGAAGCCCCTGGACTTCCACAGGCTGAAATGGACCTTTTATATATGAAAACAAATTATTTGACTAGGTCCTAAAGGGGAAATAGGGGACATGATTTGGATCCTTCTCATGCTTTCCATAGCTCAATACAGCCTTAGCCAACATGAGTTTTTCCACTATTATAATATTTTCTGTTTATATCATCAGCATTACTATATTTCAGCCCAGCACAAGCCCTTAGCTTTCTTCCTTTCTCCTTGGAGCTTCAGAACTCTGGCAGAGAAGGTAGAAAAGGTATGTCAAACTGCCAGGGCTATTAAACCAATCCAACAATTGGACACCCTTTTGATTACTAGGGTCTGATTCCTTTTGTTGCTGTCAGGGCCAGAAGAGTTTGCGATAAGTAATGTACTGTAGTATTATAGCAACCATTTCCCTGGGTCAGTGTTTATTCCTAAAAGTTTGAAGGCTCGAAGAAGTTTAGAGATCATTTTCCACAGTACCAAAGTTGCTGGAAAAAATAACTGATAAGGTTTTAAACCTAAATTGAAGTCCAAATGGAGTTCACTAGGATTCCAATAATGAGTTGTTAAAAGGAAATCAGTATAAGGTGTTTTTTGAATTTACAGCTTCTAATTGAAGGCCCACAAATTGAGAAGCTTCTGATAGATTGTAATTCTAAATTTCACCCAATTTTGTATCATTCTGTGAAGTTCAGATAACGTAACGGTTTCACATACACTGTACCTCCCTGCTCTGGTGAGCCCTATGCTCACAAGACTAGCACCTGCCGTACAGTTGGTCCTCCATATTAATGGATTCGTCTTCCATGGGTCCATGGGTCTTTATATAACCTACTTCAGATGACACTACTCAGAGAAGAAAAATTGCATCTGTACTGAACATGTACAGACTTATTTTCTTATTGTCCCTAAATAATACAGACCACTATTTATATAGCATTCATACTGTATTAGGAATAAGTATAAGAGATGATTTAAAGTGTATGAAAGAATTGTGGAGCTCATGTGAAGATACTATGTCATTTATATAAGGAACTTGAGCACCTGTGGATTTTGGAATTCAAGGAGAGGGACTCTAGGGACCAGGTCCCTGCAGATGCTGGGGAATGCCTGTATGTTCAGTGTCAGGCAAAGAAGGTATGTTTTTTTTCTTTAGTGCCCAAAGTGTTAGCCTAGTTCGATAAGGGTAAAGCATCACCAACATGGTTTTCTTGTTTCTCCTTTTTTTCCTTTTTATGATTGTTACAGGAGTGTCTGCGTGTAAGTGTCTGTTTGAGTATGAGTATTAGTTAGTTATATTCAGAAGACAGTGCCTTCTCATGGAAATGAGGGGTATTGGATTGGATGGGCCAAAACAGTAGCAGGGACAGGTCCCTCAGATTAGGTGGAGTTTTACCTAGGGTTTATTTTTACTTTTACCTCACACATCACAACTCTTGTCAGAGTGAGGCCTCAAGCCTAGGCTTCCTTTGAAGTTTCTGATAAATAGAAACAGAAACATCATCCAGAGAGCCCAAACCTATCCTTTCCCTCAAAAGTACAGAAAACACTGGTTAGACTTTTTAAAAAGTAAAACCTGTGCCTCTACTCTGCTTTGTTTTCTCTCTGTTGTCATGGTGAATTGTCAACTGCTGACCTAACATGCCTTAACTAATGGGCAATTTTATCCTTTATGTTACATTTCTGCACATTGATTCTCTCACAGCAGTTGCCCTGTTGTCAAGCAGTGGAAACTCTGTGTATGATTAAAGGAGGAAAAAACTCCACGCACCCAAAGCCAAAGTTTCGACTGGCTTTCTTGAGAACTTTTAAGTATCACCTAGGATGGTGTAATTATAACCTTTATTGTTAGTATGACAATCACCTAGTTAATAATTTGACAACATAATTACATTCTCTATGAATTACATAGCATCTTTATTCCAGGGGAGCAGGTTAAATAATTCATAAACATTACTCCAGTCTATATCTCTTTATGGAGGAGCTGGGATCCTAAAGATGCAGACAGTGGGATGTGGAGAGACCACTGAGTATCTCCAGGGTCTTCCACAAGTGCTCGATCTGAGCAGAGATTGACAAACCTTTTCATAAGCAGCCAAATAGTAAATAAACTCGGCCTCCCAGGCCATGTGGTCCCTGTCGCAGGTGTTCAGCTCAGCCAGAACTAGGTGACAGTCACCTAGGATTGCTTTTAATTACTTGTTCCTAGGTACATGAGCATGTTGCTCTGTTCCAACCAGAAATCATTTATGGTCCTTGAAATTTGAATTTCATATGACTTGCATATGTTGTGAAATACTCTTTTTCCCCCAACCATTTAAAAATGTAAAAGCAGGTGGAGAGCTAGATTTTGCCTGCGGGTCATAGTTTGGTCTAGAGTAGAACCCGGTGCTCTTTCTTTGGCATCCTTCCACTTGTCAGCTGTTTGTGAATTCTTCTAGAACACTAGAGGGCAGCTAAGCAATGTCCTCTGGATTGTTCTCTAAGATCTTACTCTCTGGAATGTATCAGGATTACTTTTAATTACTTGTTGATTACATTTATTAATTCATTATAGAAATAGGCAGGAGCCAAGGAACCAAGCCTTTCTAATAGCCATGGCCCACAACCAGCTGGAAGCCACACAGTTGTGTACCAGAAGAGAACATCCCTGTCCAGCACACAGCAGGGAACAAAGCAGGAGCTCAATAAATACAAGTGACTGTTAACATCCTTTGAGCATAACAAGCCCATTGTCTCATTCATGTAGATGAGTCATGCCAGAATATCTACTTTTATCCACAACTAGAGCATGAAGGAACCATCTTGGGAAATAGAGGCAATTGATTGATTGATTGTTTGATTGATACTCTGACTGGACCTAGGGCCTTTCCCTGAGCTACACCCCCATTCCTTTTTTTAAAACTTGAAATTTTGAGCCAGAGTCTTGCTGAGTTGTGCAGGCTGGGCCCTAATTTGCAATCTCCTGACTTAACCTTCCAGTGTGCGAAGGCGATCCAATTTTAAATATTGATTGTAAGCACATTTCTCAGTCCTTTAGGTGTTTATATATTGTGGACAAATCCTCTTTGGAGGTTGTTTTGAATCTAGCCAAGTTTATACTGAGTCAGTGTTGTCAAGCTCATTTGTGCCCTGATTCTCCAGAGTGTCTGCCAAATGGCTGGCAGGATCTTGAGAAGGGAAGTGGGTCCCGTATGCACAAAGGCATATGTAAAACAGAACTGTTTTGATGTACGGAGAGTGAAATCTTTAACTTCTGGTGGAAAGAAATTACTATAGAGCTGTTTTCAGAGGGAGCAGAGTTTAAGCTAGGTGAGGCTAGTGGGGTGACCCTGGGCAGGTCACTGACCCTCCCTTGGCTTTCATTTCCTGTCCACGAGATGCAGAATTAGATGACACAATCTATATTTTTCCTTCAGTGTTGTTTTTTCCTTCAAATGGAGAAATTTTTTTCTTCAATTCAAGGAAATGTTTTTAAATGTAGAAAAGTAAAAGTGTTAGTCAGGAGGAAGTTATTTACCCAAGTTACTTGTGGCCTCTTGTCTGAGCACCATGCTCTTTCCCCGGTGGTGCACACGCCTGTAGAGGTGCTGGCTGTCAGGCCCTGCAGGAAGTACTCAAGGTCCGCGACAGTCTCCACTCAAGGCATCTGGGAAATTCCTCTCTAGCTCCTCAGCCAAGGGTTTGGCTTTCTCATATGCCATGCTCTGGGTAGCTACAAGCAGGGTACCAAATTTCCCAGTAGTGTTTTCAATAGAAACAAAATGAAAAGCCCTAAGGGCTTTAAAACTGAGATGTAAATGTGCTTGTCAGCCTTTAAAGTACGAGTGAACTGAAGGTAAATAGAGAATAATTTGGGGGGCACTAGGTGCTACCCTAGGAGAACTTTGATATAAAATGTTTTAAAAATTAATCTCAACTGAAGATCTTTAGCAGATGGCCATTTCTCCATTTTTGATAAAGACCATTCAGACAAAATCCCGAACAGGTTCTCTTACCTACATGTGGGAATTTAGGGCAACAGCTTGGCAGTTCTGATTTTTCCTTGTGTATATGGTGAGTCTGAGAGATCCTTGGGTCTGGAGAGGGACTTGGTTACGAAGGCTTAATTGGGACAAAGACAGGACCTTAGAGCTTAAATTTGGTCTCTTGGCTGCCTTCTGGCAGAGAGACTTAGAGTCCCTCCATGGCTTTTGTTGAGTCCCAGCTTGCCCTCAGCTGTCATTCCAGATGACACTTCTTACTTGAACAAATGCAAATCTGCTGAGTACCTACTTCCAAGAAATTAAAGGCATTTTAATTTCTTTAAAGAAAAATTTCCTTCTCAAGTGCAGCAGACAGCTGTTACAACCCTAGTGCATACTCCGGAACAACAGGCTGAACTCCGAAAAAGGACTGGTGAAGCAGATTGCCCTGTTCCCTGACTCTGCCAGAGTTGTAGAAGAGTGAGGTTTCATAATGGAGGCCCCATCGATACCTCCTCCTCTCTTCTTGATGACATCTTGTCCCCTGTGACACGCGCCTCCCCTCCAATGGAGAGGAAAACAGGCCCAGAGAGGTCTCTGTGGCAGGTGTTGACTTGAATCTGAGCTCTGCCCCCTGTACCCAGCAGTCTGTTCTCTACACATGGGTTTGAAAATAAGTTTAGTGGTATAGTTGCTTTGGAAGCATTACCCTCTGCCTTCCTGATGAAATTAGTTTATCCAACTTAATTAGATCAACAATTGCAGCCACGGCCCTGGCTCATTCATTACTCTAATTGCCGATGTAAGATGTGCAGACTGATACGAGTTCTATTAGGCACATTAATTTTCATGTGGCCAAACAGGTGTTTCATAAGGGATTTAATGCCCTCTCTCTAGACTTCAGCAACAGATGTTAGGTCATTTTTTTTAATGTTCTCTTTTCCTGTTTGGCTTCTGAATCAGGCAAATATTGTGCAATGCATGAACCCTGTTCTGTAAAGCTAAAAACTGGAGCCAGATAATGTGCAGGAAGGCACATGCTTAGAACCCTAAGGGCTTGCACCTGTAAGGGAAGAGAGACGGATCTGCCCGGATTATTTACTGACTAAGAATTCTGGATATTCTAGCAGGGTCCGACCTGGAGTCATTTGCGTGTTCTTCGGTCCTTACCACACATCCCTCCTCAGAGAGATGTTTGCCCAATTTCACGTTGACCTACGCTGCTGGAAAATTCCATCCAGCTGTGATTCTTAAAGCTCCTCTTTGTTCCAGCATAAAGGCGGTTAACTACAGAACTTCCCCTAGCAGGGTCTGAGAAGGAGGTCATGTCTGGATGTGCAGCTTGAGCTTGTCCAGTAGAAACACAGGGTTCTTCTGGCCGAACCCTCTCTAACCTCTAATCCCAGTTAGCTCACAGCTGGAGCTAGTGTCTCAGAGGAAGGGTTGTCCAGGTCAAAGCCAGGGTCCTTTTGTAGATGCAGGAACAAGAAGTCTTTTTCCCCCAAACACCCCTGAATATGTGTCAGCTAGTTGGTTTCGGAAGTGTTTTCTTTTTTGTGTTCATTTAGTTGTGCTTTATTCACTGATTGCTGAGAATCCAGACTTAAAATGGGTTAGGGTTTCTTGGGTAGGTGGTTTCCAGTAGAACGTTATTATTTTAAAAGATTAACAAAAAAAGTTTATAGAGTCAAACATTACAAATTTGTCTCTATAATTAAGACTTTTCCACCATGACAGATTTTAAAAGTAGAGTCAGTACTAACAGTTCAGGCAGAGCAGAAAATAGATTCCAGCTAAGCACTAGTTTTGTCCTCTACCAAGACCTTTTCTGAAAATTATCTCTCAGGTCAGTTCCCTGTGAGAAGAGCCAAATCCCCGCTGATTTCCCTACCTGGGGCCACGATCTGCTATTATTTGATCTGAAAGCTCAGTAGCTCTGTGTGTGTGCGCGTGCGTGTGTGCATGTGCGTGTGTGCTCATGTGTGTTGGGAATATGCAGTGAATGCACATTGGCTGCTATTGTCTCTGATTTTAGTCTATGTAAATGTTTAATTAAATGTATAGAATGCTCTCTCTAACGTGACTCTCTCTCCTTATTAGATTCTTCTATTAACCCACTCCTATGAGACCATCTTATTTCTTGCAGATGAATGATGCTATGGGATTTGAATTGCCCTGGGTGTATTTTGTCAGTCTCGTCATCTTTGGGTCATTTTTCGTACTAAATCTTGTACTTGGTGTATTGAGCGGGTAAGCTACACCTCTTTCATCTTGAAAGCAGAGTCCTGAGGACAGTTGCCAAGACCACACAGGCTTTGCTGGAGGGGGCTGCCGAGGGAGTGCCAAATGCTTTCTGTCTGCTTTGAGATGCTTTCTTTTCTGCTGAGGCTTCCCAAAATGAAGCTATTTCCTGGAACCTTACCAGCCTTCATGAAAGAAAGCTATAGAATGACTGTTGACCAGAAATTGATCAGCATTGTTGCTTGGGATTTTAGTAGTCTTCATTGCTTGCCCTCTTGTCTGTCCTAAAATGATACACATTTATAATTGTTATCGTGGTCTGAATCCAAATTTAATGCATGTTAATTGGTACGAAATTATAGCTAAATGAGCTAGTTGGGCCAACTTTTAGCAGGCCTCGTTATAGATTTGAACAACAGAATCTTCCCTTATTTGAAGAAAAAGCAAATGGAAGGACCGAGGCCCAGTTCCTGTCCTAGGGACACGCACCTTCAGCCGAGGCACTGAGTGGTCTGACAGCTGCACCTGGGCTCTGCTCTTTAGTAGATGGATAACTGATAACTGATCTCCTTACATTTTACAGGTAAATGATGCGATAGGATGGGAATGGCCATGGGTGTATTTTGTTAGTCTGATCATCCTTGGCTCATTTTTCGTCCTTAACCTGGTTCTTGGTGTCCTTAGTGGGTAAGCAGTTGGATCAATGTTGCACATTCTCCTGCTGCCACATGTGAGGCAGCTCTGCGTGTCTCCTAGCTGCTCTCTGACGGCTTTTCTGCATGCGTTTGGACTGAT
The DNA here is from genome assembly GCF_000276665.1 of Chinchilla lanigera. Classification (NCBI taxonomy): domain Eukaryota; kingdom Metazoa; phylum Chordata; class Mammalia; order Rodentia; family Chinchillidae; genus Chinchilla; species Chinchilla lanigera. The sequence goes on from NW_004955430.1 coordinate 3,659,773, forward strand.
GTCCCCTCCGTGTGTTGCTTTTGGATTGAACTGTGATTCCTTCTGCCTGTTATTTGTCTGTGAGATTCTGTGTTTCTGATGCTTGCCGACCACTGTTAATGAAAATGTCCCCCAGAAGCATTAGTATCAAATGTGTAGAAGTGGATCACAAGTAAGTAAAAGGCTTCTTCTTGGTCTCCCCCAGGAAAGGGCCTTTATCTCTTTGGGGTGTGTGTGTGTCTGGGGCGGGGTTGGCTTTCCATTGGTACATAACCTCACCCTTTTGTGTACATAACCTAGCCCTCAGGGTGTTTCAGATTTTGTTGTGAAGGAAAAATAAACCTAGATTAGCACATAAGTACTGAAAAGTTTGAGCCCTACTTCCTCAGATGGGGATCGTTTATCACTTTGGTTTCCTGCTGCTATCATTGTGGGAATTGTCCCTCTTATTCAGTTTTAACCGTCCATGTCTTTTTTTTTTTTCCCCTGTACCAGGAGTTGAACTCACCACCTCACGCTTGCCAAGCAGGCGCTATGCTGCTGAGCTAAATCCCCAGCTCCCCCTCCACCCATCCATGTCTTGTAGAACCTCTCTTCCACGCAGAATGGTGATCAGCTTCTGCACATACGTTTCTCCAGCCCTGTCATAGCCCTTGCCTCCCCTCAGCCATATAGCACACAGCTGTGGCAGTGGTGGTGGTGTTGTGGGGTGCCTGGAGATGTCCATCAGCTCCCCCCTCCCAAGCCTTTGTCACTACCCAGAGCACAGACACCCTCAGGAAGTAATGTTCCTGGACTCGATTCCAGGAAAGTTTATCTACTCCTCACTAGCTTTTTCTGCTCTTCCTGAGGCTATGTCTGGGGGAAGTGATGTCTTTGTATATGCCAAATTAGTGAAGAGATCTTAATTGCTCTCCCCCCTTTTTTTTAAAGCACTGACTTTTACAGAGCAGAAAGCAAAACTAAGTTACCTGTCTTGGCTTCCTTTTTTCACTTTCCTTCACCCCTGCCCGTTCCCAGGGGATGTGCCTTGCGAGTCCCCATGATTGAGTTTGGTCCGTTCCATACGATGGCTACACACTGTCCTGTGAGTCCAGTACTTAGAAATGGCTCAGCAACCAGTCCTCCTCCCCACCTCTGACGAGAGGCGTCAGGCCAGGACTGAGCTGATGTTGGCTGCAGGGTCCGGGGCGGTGACAGCATTCCTCCTCCCCTGCCCGAGCTGCCTTCTGCAGGTCATGTTCTTTCACTGCAAACCTTAAAAGACCTTCCTCCTAATGAGCTTCTGTGGCCTGAGGTTAGGCTTGGGACGGTGACAGTGGCAATTATCCCTGGAGAAACTTTGCCATAGGAACTGCCCATACAAGGTTAACAGCAGTTCTGTTGTGAATTCCTTGGCGCCCCATGTCTCCTAAACCCAACTAAACTGACGGAGGCCATGGAAACCACTAATTTTAACAGTGCTGGTGACATGCCTTATCTTTTAGCTTCCCTGGGCAGGAATCATTGCCCCAGCATAATGAAGTAGAGTTCAGAGCCAAGTCACAAGATGCTTTAAAAAAAAAAAAAAAAAAAAGGAAAAGATGGGAGGGGCTCATTATAATAATGGGAGTTCAACATGCAACCCCTTAGGAGGCATCCGTAGCTGAGTGGTTTAAAAGAAAGCACACGTCTTCATGGAACAACCAGTGTTTTGAAATGTATCTTGAGGAAAAAGTAAAATTTTCAAAGACATTATTATTTTTACATCAAACAAAACTATTAAGTAGAGTGCAAATGATACATAAATTTAAAACAGGAAACACAAAACTGTCCAGCAGTTTTGACCATCAATCCACACTGTGCTCAGACTTCTGAGGGCTACCTGCTGCTCTGCTCCCTGCAAAGGGAGGTGGGAGCCTCGGTAGGAACAGTGTCTGCAGAGCAGAGCCTCTCAGCTTTGTTGGCTTCTCTGGCCAACGTTCCCTGAGTTTCTGCTGAGGGCAGGACTCCGAGCCCGAGGCCAGGGGTGCCAAGATGGCTGAGGCGCAGACAGAGGCCTCGTTCTCCAGCCTGTGTTGTCTGCTGGTGGGCAGCGTGTAAGTGGCACAGCATGACAAGTGCAGAGCTGGGGGTTTGTGAGATGCGTCTCAAACAAGGAGGAGGTCCTAGCAGAGGAAACTGGATGAGGGGCTGGCACGTTTGCACTGCTTCCGACAGTGCCCTGTAGTTTTCTGTCCAGGTGTGCTCCTCTGGCTTTTTTGTTCGTATTTTTTATATTAAGGCAAGTTTAAAATTTTTATTTTTGTTTTAAGATCTGCTCTTCGTAAATTTTTAAGGGAACACTAGAAGTGTAACAAAACCAGGACGTAAATGTCAAAAGGAAGACAATTACTGTTGTTTAGTCCCGAAGGAGCTATCAGACCAACACAAGTGTGATTCCAAAACAGCCGATGAAAAGACTCTCAGACACCTCAGCTGTGACCACGCGTGCTGTGGTCTTCTTAGTGGAGAAATGTTAGATGACGCTGTGCATCTCGGTCAGTGAACCATCTTTAAAGCACTTGGCTATGCTCTTTGGCGCCTTCTTTTTTCACTTGACCATGTCATTCTATTGTATTCTCGTACTGATGTTAATCTGCACAGTTGATTTGGTGTTATATGTAATTTTAAGGTATTGAAAAACTAATGCTTTGGGAAAACCTTTGGTTTTCTAACAGACCTTTTTTCTTCAAGGTGAGTATCAAGTTGGTGAACTGTGTGCCCTGGGTAGCCGAGGCTGGGGGGTGCTCTGGGGGAGGAGCTGTCTGTAACTAGTGTTGCTCTTTAGCATTAAGTCTTTGAAGAGACAATGCAGTGGTGACTACGGGAGCGGACAGAGTGTCTCCATTAAGTCTACGTCCAGACAAATTATGTGTATCTCACCTTCTCACGCTGGCTTTTTAGAAGTTTTGACTTTTCACTTTTAAAGCTGTTCATTTAGCTCCTGTCTCTTCTGAGGTTTTTCTTAGTGCAGAAGGACAAGAGAGCACATTGCCGTTTCAGCACGTGGTCTCCAGGGAGTCACTGCTGGATTCCCAGGGGCAGAGTAGTGTCCATGGGCAGTGGGAGGACGGGCAAAGGGCTTGCTTCTTCCCTTAGGGGCCCACTTGCCACTGACCACTCCTGGGGCGGTGGTGTCTGAGCCTCTCAAATGGAGGACCGCCTAGGCTCCTTAGATGTTACCGAGATGCCCCAAGAAGGAGAAGAACTGGGCTGTGTCCTGCCGGTGTCACCTTTCATTCTGGGGCTCATTTAGTCCCCCTGATCCTCAGTCTCCTCATCCCTGAGCCAAGATTAAACCTGTCCAGCCCTCTTGCTCACAGGGTGGTTTTAAATCAGCTAATGAATGTAGAATTGCTTTGAGACAATACAACTACATAAAGAATCGTATTCATTTAATATACCCTTATCTTAAATCACAGATCTTTCCCTTTTCTCCTCTCTGGGTGAAGTGGAAACACTCTGAGAGGGTCTTTGGAAATTCTGAGGTGTCACCTTTTCTGGATTCTCCAGGAAATGGCCAAGAGGAATACGCTTTATACAAACATTAATGCTGCAGTCTGCCCCTCAAGAGGTGGCCATGGAGGTGTAAATATGCCTTGTCTACCATGCAGTGTTATGCATGACTAAACCATTGCTGTAAAGTTACATCTCACAAGGCATATTTTTAAATACAAATATAGGGAAGTGGCATTTTTGGAGCGTAGTGCTTAAGCATAACCAGCTTTAGAGTCCAATAACCAAGACTGAGTCTTTGCTCTTATGCTTTAGCTGTTGTGGGTTTGGAAGCAAATACCAGCATCTTTGAGCCTTCCTCTCCTCATCTGTAAAACTGAGCTCATGACAGTGCGAACCTTAGGACATTCAGTGCGGACCAGAGGGCCAAAGAATGTAGAGTGCTTGGTTGTTGTTACATGGCTCCAGTAAGGCTGGATATGGGATTTGATGCAAATGAAGAACGTGGCCAAGATATGTCTGCATTAATGAGAAATCAAAGTTACTTATTTCCGAGGCTCTCATTCTCATGTGTTAGGCAAGTGTTGTACCACTGAGCTGTATCCCTAGCCCCTATAACATTTTATTACATAAGTATATATAAATGACATGAGGTGATAATTACTAAAGGATATTACTACATAAACCACCTCTTGGGTCTGCCTTATGAAATAGATTTAAATGATTTATAATTCATCTGTGAATTCAAAGCTTTTGTCAATATCTTAAAAATATTTTACATACTTTCTGAAGCAGGCTTCTTCTGTTATTAGATGATAAATGTTCTTAATAAACCAGCTTTTATGACATAAAACTGAGTGTAAACCCAGCTCCTGTCTATAAATTCAGAATCATTCAGCTCCAAGTTAATTAGTCTTTTTTGTGTGTTCTAGGTCAGAGGTACCATTAGAAGTCACAGTCTCTTTCCATATTACTGGAGGTTTGCTGAACTTCAGTGTTTTCAGGGAAAAATGGATGAAGTGAAGCATTCCAGAAAAGCAAGGACAATTTTCAGAGCAGTCCATCTTTCTGAGTTTCACTTCTTTTACAAAATAAAACTACTTTATTAAAACAAAAGTCTGCATACTACACAATTTACAAACTTAAAATGTAAGATTCACTGGGCCCAGCACTTTGACAGTAACAGTGATACAGCCACAGCCACAATCAAGCTTAGGTTATACTTGCCATCCCAATTCAAAACACTCTATGTACTAGGCATTCTCTCCCAGTCCCTCCCCTTAAATCTAGGCTGAGTTTCATTTCCACAACCCACTTTGGATATATCAGATACTAAGGACCTAGATAAAGACTCAGGCATGCCTGTTATTATGAAAGCTGGGCTTCCTAAACAAAAGTTCATGGTATAGAGCACTGGTGGGGCTGTGGACTGAATTATGTTGTATTCTGAATTGTATCAGAATTTTACAGACTGGAATTAAATTTGGAGCACCATGATTTGTACGTTGGTCCATTTACGTTCATTGCCTTATGGTCCATACACTCTCTGATTCTTCTCCTTGAATATTGGCATGGGAGGCAAAATATACCAGTAGATGTTACTTTTATCACTTGTGAATATTTTCTAAATGGAGGCATACCTTCCAAGCGTAGGCATTCTTATACTTTTCTTTTCTGACTGGGATTAGTTTTTTTCTCTCAACCTCTTAGCAGCATCTGCTGATAGAAAGTGAACAACGAAATTTCCTCCCACACGCACACTAACATGGTTGCATCTTGGAAGAGCAGTTGAATTCCTTAACAAAATTTTGCAAGGATATTGTTGAGGGCATAGGATAACCACAGCAGCAGTGTGAGTTTTTATTGGAATATTAACAGAATAGATATGTACTGAGGTAATGAGAATTCCATATCTTGGCCAACAGAGAACTTTTGGTAAATTTTTTACAAGGCACATAGAAGTCTGGTCTAAAAACAAAGAAACAGCGGAGCACTCTTAGTAAGATAGTTTTTATGTTTTTAAACAATTGTTTTTCCTTTGTGTAATTAGTAGTGGTCAGGCTGCTGAATGCCAAAGATACCTTTAATGAGCGTTTGTAGCAAGATACTTCCCTACAGCTAGCTAGAGTCACCTTTGATTTAACTAGGCTGCCTGTTCAAAAGATTTCTCCACACAGCTAGATGTCACTTTTCTTGAACTTTGAAGTGGTGTTGCAAATGGGAGTAATGCAGAGGTCAGGGTGCTGGAAAAAACCAAAGTCATTAAGTAACCTCATGAGGTTTGGCTTTGGTAGAGCAAGAAATTAAGCTCCAGTTTAACTTTAAATGGAAGAATACCAAATTTCCTTTTTCTAGTAAAGAACCAAAGTAAACATTTGCATATGCTTTTGAACACTGAGCTTTCTTGTTGCAGGAGGCTGTCAGGGGTAGCTGGCAGAAGTACCCTGGGCCGTTGGCGCCATGGCATCTGATGCACACAGGCTGGTAGCCACACCTGATGTGAACAAGTGAGTGGTAGCCTCTTTGCTGCTGACTCGCAGCTACTGTTTCCATAGAAATGGCTGTCGGGATCAGTGGAAACGAGGTAAGTGAAAGTTTTCGCTGATCCTTGTTTCCATCAAGCTGACGTCTGTTTCCCTGGCAACAGCAGTGGACAGCAGCCAGCACTAGCAGGAGATTGAGTGGCACACTCTCACTTGTCAGCTGTGGCTATCATCTGTTCTGACCATATTCTTTTTGATAGCTCATAGCAAAGACCTCAGAGGACCCAGGAGGCACCTCTGGCCACATGCGCCCTTTTGGGCATCCATTCTGCCCATAGCAGGCTATGCGCTAAGTAGACTGTCAGCAGATTTCTCTCCACCTGCACGCTCTGGTGTGTTGCTGTGCTGTTTAAGAAAAGGGAAAAGGTTGTTGGGGGCAATACTGTTGCAGACCTGACTGTTGAGTCTGTTGATCTCAAATCCTATGGGAAGAGAATTTATGACGGTGCTTTCATGCACAGACCCAGCTCTTTGGAAAACTGTTGGTACCTTAGTAGTTGAAATTAAAGCCGTAATTTTCCTGTGTTCCCTATTCAGTCACTGGCGTTAACAGTTGCCATTACTTCTACAGTGAAAAGGATGTTTATGAGTTTAATAATTTGACTCTTTGTGCGAAACATGTTGAAGACTGCCTCTAAGATGTTACTGTCAACTTTATGCCAGTTTTTTTTTCTTCTGTGTAATGTTCTTTTACAGGCTAGTAAAATTGCTTACAGAGATCAAATACTGGTATTGCAGGGCAGCTTGGTATACAGTGACCAGTATGTCTATCATATATGGAGCTGTTCTTTATTAAAGTTCAACAGTGGTTCCTTTCTGGATTCCCATTTTAACATTTCAGCAAAGGTATGGATCCAAGGTGTAAGTACCCTCCAGCCTGTATGAGTCCGCACCACGGGAGGGAGCACCAGCAGTGTCGCCCTTTTAGGGAGATGACAGCTCCTGGGGAAAGGCATGAAATGAGCTGTTGGTCTAAACCCTTAAATATAACATTCCTTTATTTAAAAACAAAAGTTATTTTATCTGAAAAATACTGTATAGTTCAGAAATGTGTCTTTGAGAATCAGATGACGGTACAGGTCCCAGTGTTACGAAAATTTAGATTTGCTATCCAGAAAAAGACTGGAAAGTTGTGCATTCTGTCTTTGGAAGGCATTCTAAGGGACTTCATCTTCAGCTCTCTGGAGCACGGTAACTATGCTTGGCCTAAAGGCAATGTTTGGGATGACCCTTACACACTTCTGAGCCATGTGGTTGGATTCAATATGACAGATGAATAAGAGGCAGAAAGTTCTGCTAGATACTTTCTTCTGTGTATTAAATTTCTTAAAAGGAATGACTTATCCATTCACGTAGGCAATATTTTTGTGATGCCCGCACAGTGGCAGGTGTATCTGCCAAGTACCCTGCTAAGCACTGGGTTTGCGGTAATGAGCTTACACAGTTTCTCTCTTCATGGAGCTTATGTCTAACGATGGAAGCAAGAGTTACGGTAGAACACTGTCATAAGGCCTTGGAAGAAAGGTAAATGATTCTGTGAGAGTGTTTAATGCGCACAGCTGGTGTCCGTTAGGGGCTGTGGGAAGCACCCTAGGAAAAAAGTAAAGAATGAATAAATTACCCTCATGTCTAGACCAGGTGAGAGAAGAGGCTGGGCAGTATGTTCCGGACAAAGGAATAACTCCTGCGAAGGCCTACAGTAGGAAGCAGCAGAGGACGTGGGAAGAACTAGACAAACCGGGACAGTAGGGCACCAAGGGCAGGCGGAGGGAGAGTGAGGAAAGAAACTGGTCTGCAGGGCCTAGATCACATAGGTCCTTGGAGACCGTGTCACACATCCTCAGCTCAAGGGTGGGGGATCCACTGATGAATTTCAAGCGGCAAGTAACATGATTTAAATTTGCATTTTATAAAAACATCACTTTTTTGTCTTCATTTTACCTTAAAATAAGGAAAACATAAATTGGTGGCTGGGTAAGAGGGATGCACGGATAGGTGATTTAACAAAAATGTAGCAGGTATTGATTTGGATTCTAGGTGGTAAGCATAAGGGTGATTATTGTATATAATTTTTCTACTTTTATGAACAACATTTTCTTAATAAAATGTTGGGGGAAATCTTGATATAAAAATCCCTGTGGCTGTAGTAGTATGAATAGGTTGAATGGGTAAAAGAAAGAATGCAGACGGACAGAATAATTTAAGGCTCTTGTAATCTACTTCCAGCCACAACATACTAACAGTACCAAACTGGACCTTTTACCATAAACAGCTATAAAACAGGACAAAAGTGTGCAGGAACTACCTTCAGAACAGAGTTCTGGAACAGGGAAATAGGCAGTGCAGGGTTGAGATTTACAAGGGAAGGGAAACACATGAGATAAACTCGGGTTTCCTGGCTCTCTGCCTGGAGACACTTTTAGAACTGTGGCAGAGGGAGGCAGAGGTAACCAGAGGATGTGAGTCTATTTGATGAAGAGGCCAAGAACACAGTTCAAGGCTGCTAAGACAGTTGGGATTTTTAGGACAGTAACAGACTTGTTGAGAGAAGGACTCCAAAAATCTGAATAGAGCTCCTCTTAAATCTTTGGCCATATGGTAAACTGCGTATGTGCCAGGTAACACTTACTGAGGCCTGGCAGCAAAAGGCTACTAGAAATCCTACAAGGCTGAGCCCTGACCAGCTAAAGTAGATTGACTGTGGTGAATACATTGGGCATTCAATTGAGACTTCAAAAGAGAAGGTACTTTAGTAAGGCTACTCTAGGTCTGTCCTAAAAACCTTAAGGACAAGTTTCAAAAGGGTCAGGCCAAATGATGAATAAATGAAATATTTGGCCAAACAAAAATGTGATACCCATTAAAGGAAAATATAGTACTCAAGAAGGAAGATCAAAAGTTACAAGACATGAAAACATCCACAGTCAGTGGGAGAAGAGTCAATAGAGACACATCAAGATGACAGAAATATTGTAATTAGTAGCCACAGATTTTAAAATCTCTATACTGTGCACCTCCTCAAGGAACTGAAGGAAAAAGACGCATATAATAAAGGAACAGGTAGTAAGTCTCAGTAGAGAAATACAAACAATACAGTATCTTTTAAAAAAAAAGAATAATTTGGACACTGCAGGGAAAAAGATCAATGAAGGTATAGTGGTAATAAAAAGCAGTCTGATCAATGTAAAATTGTAAAGGAAAAAAATAGCAGAAAATGGTTCAAGTTTTATGAAAGCTGTAAATTCACAGATCCAAGAAGCATAACAAATGTCAAGTAGTATAAGCACAAAGAAGACCACTCTTAAGCACATCAAATGCAAATTGCTGAAAACAAAAGATAAAGAGAATATTTTAAAAGAATTGAGGATGAAAAAACTTTATTACCTACTAGAATAAGATAATATCTATTGAGTTATTTTCACAAATAATGCAAGCAAGCCACAAGAAAATGGAATATTTTTAAAGAGTTGAAAAAGAATTTAAAACAAATATTCCATTAAAAACAAGTATCTTTCAAAAATTAAGGTGAAGTAAAGAAATTTTCAAATAAAAGCAAAGAAAATTGGCTACCAATAAATCTGCACTATAAGAAATATTAAAGGACATTTTCTGGGCTAAAAGAAAATGATTTGAGATACAAGCATGAATTCTCACTTAAAAAATAAGCACCAGGCATATCTGTAATCTTAGTTCCTTGGAGGCTGAGTCAGGAGCATTACAACTTCAAGGCAAGCCCAGGCAACTTAGCAAGACCCTGTCTCAGGGAACTAAGGGTGGACTTCAGTGGGAAAGGTTTGCCTGAGCTGAGGGAAACCCTGGGGTTCAGCCCCCAGTACTGCTGGTGAGGGAGGGTCACCCACCAAAAATGGCAAAGATGAAGATAAAAAACATTCTTTTCATTCCTTTAAAAGATGAAGTAAAACTAGCATCAGGGTAAAATGAACTATAGGTCAGTAGAGTCACAAAATAAAAAAAGAATGGAGCATTATTTTTAAATTCATGTATGTGTTTTAGATAATACGTAAATTACAGACATAGTAACTTAAGGATGCATATAATAATGTGTAGAGTAATGATTAAAAATTTAAAAACAGTTAAAAATAATACTAAAAAGGTAAAATAAGAGGTAAAATTGATTAGTCTGTAGTTCTTAATTATAAAAAATAATTCAGGAAAGGAGCAACAAAGGAACAAGAAACATAAGGTACTCACAGAAAACAAGGCACAAGATAGTAGACGTAAACACAGCTGTAGCAATAATGGCATTAAATGAAATGCTCCCATTGTTTTAGTTAAAAGGAAGACATTGTCAGACTGAATACAAATGCAAGAGGCTATAAATATATGTCACAGATTCGAAGTAAGAGTGAGGTGACTGTTTTTTTTTTTTTTTTTTTTTTTTTTTTGGTACCAGGAATCAAACTCAGGACCTTGTGCTTGGCAGGCAGGCGCTGTGCTGCTGAGCTATATCCCCTGCCTGAGGTAACTGTATTAATACCACACAAAATGGAGTTCAATACAAGGAACATTTCAAAATTTCAGAGATGCATCTCATAACCAAAGAAGGGTCATTTCATTAAGACAGTGATAACTAAATTTGTTTGCACCTGATAGCAGCTTTAAATACTCAGAGTCAAAAACTGACAAAATTAAGTGTAGAAATTGGTAAGTCCACTATTCCCTTTCAATACTTGATAGAGCAAGGGGATATAGATAATATCTAACTTGTATTTACATAAGTTAATAATGACCAACTAACCTGACCTAATTGATATTTGCAGAACACTATGTCCTATAACTGCAGAATACACATTATTTTTTAGAAGACATGGAATATTCACCAAGATGAATCATATCTGGACCATAAAAAGTCTCACTAAGTTTCAAAACATTGAAACCTTACAAAGTAACACTTGTCTTACTTGAATAAATTTAAAATAAAAATCAGTAACAGTCTGTCTAGAAAATCTCCCAAATACTTGTAAATTAATGTTTTATAACTTAAAAAATTATCAGAGAAATTAGAAAATATTTTAAAAATAAAAAGTGCATCTCAGGAGGCTGAGGTGGGAGGATTGTTGCGAGTTCGAGATCAGCCTGGGCTACAAAGTGAGCTCAAGGCCAACCTGAACTGCATAGCGAGACCCTGTCTCAAAAAGAGGAAAAGAAAAGTTCACCTCAAGGGTTTGTGTGATTTATGTAAAACAGACAGCTTTATATCAGTAAGGAAGAAAGGTTTAAATTCAGTGGCCTATCTTCCTATCTAACAGCATAGAAAAAGAAGAGCAAATAAGGTCAAGATAAGATGAAAATAGAAATAAATCAATAAAATAGATAACATAAATTATAAAGGTGGGCTTTTTGCCAAATTTAATATTATTGATAAACTGATTAAGAAGGAAAAAGAGTAGATTATCAATAGGAAAAAAAAAGAGCTATCTCCACAGGAATTATCCTTAACAATTTTATGACAGTGAATTCAGTAACTTGAAAGTAAATATGGCTAACTTTTTGAAAAATACAACATATTAAGAAATTTAAAATCTGATGAGCCCTAAATTTGTATTTAAAGTGGAACTCACAAACTTTTTCCCAAAGAAAATTAGAGGTTTATATTGAATTCTATCAATTTAGAAAGAAATACTATTCCTAAGAAAATATGCATTCAAATAATAGAGGAGGAAGGAATATTGCCCAACTTACAAGGCTAAAATAGTCTCAGTATCAAAACCTACAAAAACATAATAAGAGCAGTATCCTTCATCAGTATAAGTACCACCCTCACATTAAATATTAGCAAATAGCATCGAGCAATACGAATAGAGTAGCGTCTCCTAATTGAGGCTTATGCCAGAAAGGTTGGCCCGTACAAGGATGGTTCACCACCATTGGAAAATCAGACAGTGTACTTTGTTGTAGTAACATAATGAAAGCGAATAATTGGCTCATTATGTGTATACATTCAAAAAACCCACTGTCAATATTCTGTAACCTTCACAGTAATAATGCATAGCACACTAGCAATATACAAGAACTTCCTCAACCTAGAAATCATCATCTACAAAAAAATACTATGGCTGCATCATATTTCATGGTGAAGGACTGAATGCTTTCTTACTAAGATAAGGTCAGCATTCATCTTGCACCTCTTTTATTCAGTATTATATTAAAGTACTGATCAGAAATTTTCAAATAAAAGCCAAGAAAATTGACTTTAAGGCAAGAAAAAGTGCATTAAGGCAAGGAAAAGAGGTAAAAGGTGAAGATCAGAAAGAAAAATCTATTTGTTCTCACTGACAGCATGATTGTCTGTTAGAAAGTCCTAATAAATGACCAAATGTGTAACTAAGAAGTGTATGTAACAGTATCACAGGATACAGTCAATATAAAAAAAAATTTTATTCTTATATGTAAATTGCAAACATGGAAAATGAAAATTTAAAAATATGGGCCAGGGATATAGCTCAGCAGCACAGTACCTGCCTGGCAAACGTGAGATTGTGAGTTTGATTCCCAGTACCAAAATATATATGGACTGGTATAACAAAATACTTAGTAATAAATATAAGAAAAGACACAGGAAACTTCTATACTGAAAATTATGAAAGATTGATCAGTAAAAGATTTAAATAAATGAAGACATACAATGTTCATGGGTTGGAAGATTTAATTTTTTTTTTTTTTTTTTTTTTTTTTTTTGGTTTTTCTCCGGTACCGGGAACCGAACTCACGACCTTGCGCTTACCAGGCAGGCGCTTTTGCCGCTGAGCTAAATCCCCAGCCCCTTGGAAGATTTAATATTAAGATGTGCATTGTCTTGGAATTTATTAATTTGGTGCCATCCCATTCATAATCCTAACATCCTTCTAAAAATATTGTCAAGCTAAATCTCACCTTATGTTTAACTGTAGAGGGCTTATAATAACAAAAATAATTTTAGTATATGTGCTGCCAAAGCAAGCACGATAACCAAAACAATCTTGATAGCAAAGATTAAGGGCTCATATGATCTGATTTCAAGACTTAACCACAAAGCTACAGTAAACACAACATTGTTTGGCATAAAGATAGATGTACAGAAGAGTTATTTTTGAGAGAAAAATCTGAAAAATGGTCTATGGTCAAATGCTTTTCAGTAGGGTGCTAAATAATTCACTAGAGGAAAGAACAACAAAACCAAAACCAGACAATATATAAAGCCGTGATTTCCAAGACACTGGGCATGAAAGAATGAAGGGCAAGGATTCCTGAGACAGGAAGTAATTCAGTGAGCTCCAAGATTGCTCCATCCGAATGGCTTGAGCGTTCCTGGGTCATGATAAAAGGGGGAAAAGCCCAGGCAGAGACCCATGGGCTCTCCAAATTGAGAAGATGAAACCAAGAGTCTACAGAGACAAAGATGGCTGTACGAGTAAGGTGGAGTACAGGAGAGGAGTGGATAGCATAGACCGAGAACCCCAGGGATCAGCAGAGTGCCTTTTAACACATGTATGCGAGGAAACTCCCCAACCGTGGAGGAGATATCTTTGAACTGATTAGAGAGAACAGCGTTCAGTATTCATGTAGGGCTGGGAACATTGTCTATTCCCACTAGTTGTAAGACAGAATTGCTTGTTTCCCACCTCCAGATTGAATTAACAAATCATTAAAGCAGGACTTGCAAGGATCAGTTTCATCCAAGCAATATAACTGTATCCCAGAGCAAAGCACACGGATAGTTGTGGGAATAAACGCATGTCTAGCACCAAACAATGTACACTTTATGTCTGGCATTCAGTCAAAGGTACTAGACATAGAAAGAAGCAGAAAAACATGACTATAATGAGAACATTCAATCAATACATTGAAACTAACTCAGGACTTACACAGATATTAACACTTGATCTTTGCTGAAAGGCCAAGTGATCACACAGATATTAAAATTAGCATGAAAGAACATCATAACCATGCCCCATATGTTCATAGTGTTGAGACAAACACAAATAGAGTAAGTCCAGTGAAAAATACATAAGACCTTTTCTACGGAGCAGGTCAGCTGGAATGAGACAGGGCGAGAGGAGGGGAGGGGAGAAAGAAAAGATGCAGAGGTTGTGGTCAGAGAGCACAAGTCCTGAATTTACAAATGAATTTGAAGACTTGGTGGGGGTGTGTGGAAGGGCTGTGATAAAATTTAGAAAATCTCAGCAGAACTGGGTGGCTGGAGTAGCCCAGAAGAGAGGAGCATTGAAGATTCATCCGTGAAGGGATTGGAAAGGCCGGGGATAGCTACTGAGTGTTCTAGAATGGCAGTAGACCTTGGGTTGGACAGGAAGGCTGGGAGCCAGGGATGAGGGTCTCCAGTCTGGAGATCGAAAGAAGACGATGCTGAGGAAAAGGGAGAAGGGCACATAGCCCACTGGCACTAGCCTCAAAGTGCAGGTGTTTTTATTTATCTGATTTTTATAGGAGGATGAGCATATTGACCTAGACGTGAAGAGGAACATAAAAGCTCAGAGGTCCTGAGGTAGGCGGGACGTGAAAGGGCTGCGAGGAGAATGTGGGATCCTCTGGAAGAGACTGAAAGTTGGGGGGAGCTTGCTGCTCTCTGCTGCGTACCCACAGGGCCTGGGAAGGGCTGAAAAGGGAAGGGCAGGCTGAGTCAGAGTCGAGCAGGAAGAATATGGGGAAGATGGTGCAAGTTGGGAGGCCTCGAGGTGGTGATGCCTGATGGGCAAAGCTCCTCAACTGACAGAAACCCGTGCCTGTGTGGTCTCTGGCCCAGCAGTCCTTGAACCATCAGCTGTCGCTTACCAGCAGGCTCACGGAGGAATGCTGAGGAATTGCAGGCCCCTGTGTGGATCCCAGCAGCTGCAGCATCTCCCTCTTTGACGATTAGTCAAATGCATCTTAAACTTTTTTTTTTTTTTCTAGTACTGGGACTCGAACTCACGATCTTGCGCTTGCCAGGCAGGCGCTGTGCCACTGAGCTAAACCCGCAGCCCTCAGATGCATCTTAACATCAGATCTGTACCCACGAGTTGATGCTGTCCACCTGCTCAGGGGTGTGCAGGGGCGGGAAGCTTCGGTCTCAACATGGAGGGCCTGGGACATGACATTGGTTATTTCAGAGTGGCATGGTCTGTGTGCTGGCCCAGCCTGCCGTGGCTCCTTAGCCAGGGCATTACTAGTGACTGTGCTTACCAGTTTCTCTGTGTTAGAGTGAGAACAGCACAAAGGCAGAGCTCACTGGGCTCCTACGCCACGCTTCCTGGAAACGACTTTGCTCACACTTCCCCACCCTGAGGCTTTCTCGTCCCTAAAATGTGGACAGCCCCATTTGCTGTGTGGTTTTTCTCACAGAGCTGCCTGTAGAACCAAGGAGAGAAATTGATAGAAAGGGACTTTATAAACTCAAAGACCTTTCCAGATGTGAAGGGTACTCAGCATGAACTGGACTGTGGTCAGGTCAGGTTGTTTCTGCGGATAGGAAAAGCTGTCTTATTTTAGTCTGAATGCTTACTTGCTAGCGTTTCTCTCTGGGGCCCTACATCATCCTAGGACCTGGAGAGGCACTTGAAGCATTAGCCTGATTTCTTGAAGTCTGGTTGTCCTAAGACTTTGGTTTGGATTCAAGGATAAAACACTAATCCGCTCTGAACTGTGATTCCCTTGAAATTCACTTTAAAATAAATCTGGGTTTAAGTTGTCTGCTGACATCTTCAGCGCCTCCAGGCATTTCAGCCTTTGAGTCTTGGAGACTTACACTGCACCCAAAAGATCTAATTCAATGGGTGGTGGTACCCCCCTCTCCAGGGGGGTGCTGTCCCCTCTCCAGTGGGGTGCTGTCCCCTCTCCAGTGGGGTGCTGTCCCCAGAGGCCCACCAGTTCGTGGACCATCAGCTGTTACTTATGAACAGGCCCACCGAGAGAGGTCAGGGAATTGCAGATCCCTGGGTGGATTCCAGCAGCTGCACTCTTTCCGTCTTTGACTATCAGTCAAGTATGTTTTAAGGTCAGATCTATAGCTAGAAGTATGCTCAGGAGTGCCATGGAGGGTTGGTGGCTCAGGGAGGGCTCCCCTGAGGAAGCATTGAAGAGATGGACAGGATTTGAAAGGATGATAAAGAAAGGCAGGCACTTTCCAGCTTCTGACAAGTGTCAAGGACTGAAGAGGCTGGTGCCTTAGGCGTGTAGGAGCCAGGATGAGTGACAGTGACGCCTCCAGGACACACCCAGCTGGCTGGCTGGCTGGCTGGCCGTGGGGTGGAAGAATGGATGGGTAGTTTGGAATGCCCACCAAGTAAGGCAAGATCTTTCCTCTAAGCTACAGAGTTGTCAAAGTGTTTGCCATCAGGGGGTGGTTGAAAGCTGCACCTCGAAGGTGGAGGAGAGCCTTGGGGCAGGGGCTGCAGCACGGGGGTGGGGGCGTGATCGGGCCGTGGGTGGGGTACAGAGGTGGAGATGACCTGGGAGATAGTTGTGACCAGTGCCTCTGAGATGAGGAAAGATTTATAGATTTTGATTGTCCAGTCTGAGGAATATATGGAGTGAGATCATTTTCCCTTTTGCTATAATCTTTGTTAGGGTTGTATCCAGGCCCTGGTCTGGGAGCTTTATTTAGTTTATGTCATTCAACAGTGTCTACTACTTTAGTGAAGTAAAGGTTCTTTGGCTCAGTTTTACAGATGAGGAACATAAAACCCAGAGAGGTTTAGCAGTTTCCTCACATTTACACAGCTAATAAGGAGTAAAGCTAGTGATTACATGTAGATGTGTCCGTCTCCTGAGCCCCAGTTGCTTTCCTCCTCAGGCGAAAGCTCTTCTGTGCTGGTGCGGGGAACGCCTTTGGGATCCCCGTCTACCCACGTGGCTTTGACTGCTGCATCCTGAGCTGCTCTATTCTTCATGCTCTGTCAGGTTTCTTCCTTCCCAAAACTAATTCTCCAAAGCAGAGCAGAACAGTGAAATAGGAGGCTTTAGAGAAATTGGTTTCTTTTTTCCTCATCTATCTGCTCATGAATAAGCCTAGCCGTGGCTCGCACAATCCTTTTAGATCCTGTAGTGGGAGGTAGATCTCTCACAGTCCCTGAGCATCCCTGTCCTGCAGTGCCCCTGCCCTGTTCTCTCTCAGCTGTGCCCTAGTACTTAGAGAGGGTCTTTCCCACCTACCTTTCCATGGGACCCTTCCTGAGAGGGAGAATTCCACCTGTTAGTACAGCTCGCCAAGAGCTTTGCCCTTTGCATGATCAGTAGGTGGGATATGGGGTAAATCTTCTGCAGATACTGCTTTCAAGCACCCTGACAGACGCACTGAATTCCAGCCTCCTCTGTGCTCCCCTGCAGTTGGAATGCCCCAGCAGCTCCCAAGTAGCGCACCCAGGTGGCAGTCTGATGAAGCACTTTGCACAACACGCTGTTCAGGTGTATAACGAGGACCTGCCCTGGGGGCCCGGTGCCTTCACATACTTTTACTTTCAATGGTTCTACCATCTTGCCAAATCAGAGGTCAGATACACATTTACCTTATTTTTCTTTGAACACCAGACTCCCAACAAGTCTAGTGAGGCAAATTTCTTAAGTAGCAGTATTTGAAGCTCATCCTGAAAATATGGGATGAGACTTATTTGGCTCATCGGATTGAGTAATGTATTTCGTTGCAAGAAGGTGATTCAGACAAGCAAGCCATATTTTTGAAGAATACCTATTAAAACATGTTTTTCTTCTTCCTTTTTCTTTTTCAGTACTGGGGACTGAACCCAGAGAGCAGTGAACTACACCCAAGCCCTTTTTATTTTTTTATTTTGGCACCAGTTCCTCTAAATTGCCCAGGCTGGCCTTGAACTTGTGAATCTTCTGCCTTAGCCTCTTGAGTAGCTGGGATTACAGGCATGCACCACAACACCTAGTTTAAAACATTTTTTTAAAAAAAATCTGAGATAAGAAATCTAATTTGCAGCATGCAGCATGCATGGTAGATTCATGTTACTGGGAATTTTTTTTTTTTTTTTTTTGCTAGAAAAATTGGGATATCTTTGGTAGCCATGGAAATGAACTCTTCAAAGAGAGAAGCTCTTTTGCTCTCTAACAAGGAGTTACAGTAAAAGAAGCATATTTTACTCTAAGGTGCCTGAAACGCTTTATTTCTATGTCTGTATTTTTTCTCTCATCAGTGTGTGTTCACAGTGCATGGTAGTGATGTTTGTTTTGGTGGTCTTCATGGTTTAGACTTGCACCAAATTCCTCCTCCTTTAAATTTTTATGGGGCTATGTGGTATAGTTTCAGGTCATGGAAAGTTATGTGGCTATCTGTGGCCAAATACATAGAATGCAGAGCTCAGATATCTACGTCTCATCATCATTAATATAAAATCCACATTTATAAAAATATTTATTTATCCAATGCTTATTGAGCAACTAACAGTCTTCAGTGCTTGTGGTAAGGAACCGGTATACAAAGATAAGACAGATACAGCCTCTATTTTATGCAGTTTACAGTCTAGTGTGTGAAAGAAAATGTTAAATAAATGATTGGAGGGCTGTGAAATAAATTCAATAAATGTAGGGCCTAGGGTTCTGGGGCACTAAGGATTCCAGAGAAGTAGTCTCACATCCTCTGCCAGCCCCCAGCATGGTATCTGGAAGACAGGTTAAGGTATAGGTGGGGAACAGTGCCCTGGGACCCAAGGAGACTCCGTACCTTTGAGAAATAGTGATCTGAGGATGGCTGGAGTCATTTCAAGGAGGAAAAGGTCAGAAAGGAGGCCAGGCAGACAGACACAAGTCTTGACAGTTGGTGCCCCGAAGCACTCCTTCTTCATCTCCAGAGCACCACCCGGGGTGAGCGCCACCTGGAGCAGTTCTAGGCTTTGCTCTGTATAGCTGCTAAATCCTGGCTTCTCTGCTCGGCAGATGATACAGCCTACTCATTAAAAGCCAGGAAACACCGACTTTGAAAATGGTTCATCTTCCTGAAAGATGGGAATTGTTTTCTGTTTAAAGCGTCTTCACAGACTTTTATGTCAGTGAAAGCATAAAGGATGTGAAAGGGGGAGGATCACTTTGAGAAAATCTCGGACCAGCCCCAAACTCCAGCAAACAGTGAGGAATTAGTAGGTACTGAATCCCTCTGCAGTCCACCACGGGGTTTATTTCAGTAATGAGTTCCCAAAGAGTAGCCACGGTGTGGTTTGATGGTTACATATGTGATGGTTAAACCTTTTCCTCGATATATTTAATGTGTAAACAAGGCCCCCCATTTTCTCTTGTCCTTAGTTGTCCTACTAGTTACCCATCGTGGCCAGCGCCCTCTAGTGGCCACTAAAGAGTGCTGTGGCCACATTACCTCTGCTCTTCCGCAGCCATTATGTGCAAAGTCTTATGGATCAAGTACTGCAGACCCAAGGCCTCAACCCCAACCTGCCCTGTTTGCCTCAGGCGGAGAGAACATCCTGTGGCAATTACTGGCTTTTCACGGCTGAGGGGAAACTGGAACAAAGAAGTGGTTTGATGAACTTTGAACTAAACCACCGCCACTGATTAAAAAGTTCTTCTTACCGTAAAACAGCAAACATTACCACTGATTCTTTACAGAATACCTAATTTCGTTGAACAGAAACTTAGATTTCCAACAACTTAGATTTAAATGTAATAATATTCTTTGAACCACGTTACTCTTTCATTCCGTTTCATCTTCTTTGTGAGCGTATAGGGGAAATAATTTAGATCTAAGGAAGGCTGACTTCTGCTGATTAAAATCAGTGGGTTACTTCAATTTCCCCCTTCTTTGCCTTTATATAAATTTTGCCTTTGTGTTTTGGTGAATTTCTGAATCCCTTGTTTTGGTAGAAACCTGAGTCCTAGCAATACTGTTGGCCTTGCCCCTGGGATGATTGGTGAATATGTATGTAGAAATCAAAGTATTTAGTTTGTTTAAATTTTATTTGTGTGAGTCCAGTGAAAACAAATAGCATTGCAAAAAAAAAAAAAAAAAAAAAATGAACCCTATGTCCAAATCAAGATGATTTCCAGTGGCCCATTTCTTTTAGCGGGCATTTGAGAAATAAAACTTTCCAGAGCAAACTGTTTATTTCAAAGTTCCTTCTGCGTGTGTGGCAGTCACGTTTGATGGGCATTTCCATTTGTGTGCCGTGGCTCCTGCAGTCTTAGTGTTCTTTCTCCAGTACTGCTGGCTGAACCAGGGGTTCCAGAGTCCGGGATGTCAGGGCCCGTACATCCTGGGTTGCAGCAGGGGTTGGAGTGCTCTCTGCAGAGCGTGGGATTTGGGCCCAGGCATGGGGGCTCCTGGAGATGAGCAGAAAGGGAGCTTTTACTTTCTCTGTTCCTGAGCTGGGTCCCTGGAAGGAACTCAGAATGTGTGGCAAGCAGAGGGGTGCTTTCTGCCCTGCCCCTCAGGCCCTGACCCTGACCAGTGAGTGTCCCCTTGTACATCTTCTTCTCCTGGGCCAGGAGGCGGTGAGGTCAGCAGGCCCATGAGAGAGACACTGCCTCTGGAGGCTGGTTGGTAGCTCTGGTATATTGTTGATGTATGATGCGAGGCCCATAAAATTACCCTGCTGAGCCTCGGCTTTGGCTTTTATGATGTGGACATGAAAATCCTCATCCTGCGTGTTCTGCACCGAGGATGTGAACACCCTGTGAGACAGTGAATATAAACACACTTTGAAGACTAAATAAAAATCCAAACAAATGGGTGTTTGTTTCTGTTATTAGAAGGTAGATGGCATAAGCTTGGGTTCTCCTGCAGAACCCATGTCACCTCCCCCTGCTGTGCAGGCTCCGATTCTGCTGAAGCTGTTGTTGTTCATTGAATGGGACCCAAGGTTGGTGCGGCCTGGGTAAAGCAGGCTGCTCTGGTTTTAGAGGCTTGGCTTATCCTGTTGTATTCATCTTTCCCATCTGAAAGATTTTAGAGGAAGTGGTATGAGTGGGACGGTGGGTATACCACTGCCCCAGAGCCAAGCGCCCCTCACAGCCATGTCTTTTGAAATCACTCAGCCCATGGATTCCTGAGTGCTGGTACCACCAGACTTCCTGTCTGCCAGGTTGAAGAGGGTGCCAGGCTGCTGCCCCGAGGAAGGACCAAAAAGGAAGAAAGGATTGATCCACAACAGGCAGGCATCCTGATTTCCCTGTGGAGCCATAGAGGAGTCTGGGGTGATGAAAGCAACAGCGCCAGTTGGATACAACACAGGGCGGTACATTAAGTGCTGGCCAGGGTGGCGAAGGGCCTGTTTGTGGCCTAGGGAAGACAGACCAAAAAGGAATAGACCATCCTGTGCTGCAGATTCCCTGTGAGCCATTAGTTCCTCCTACAAAGACGTCTGTCTGTACCTCTTCAGAGAATTTATTCTTTCCCAAGGCAATCCATTTTGGGGAATCTGGACTATTAGAAATGTCTTCCTTACCGTGTGCTGAAATCTGTTGTCTTTCAACTTCCACTGGCGCCCTGGAGCCCACAGCATGGCTGCCTCTTCCATGCAGCAGCCTCTCAGGTATCAAGCACCGGCTCTTCTCCATCTAGCCCAGCCTGTCACATAGGCAGGGAATGTTCCCATGGCAAGCGGGACAGCAGTTGGACCTGGGGAGGATGGTCCAGCCCAGCTGAGATGACAACACTGATGTGCCAGACCTAGAAGACTGGGGGTGACGTGATCACAGAGTGGGGATAGTTGGGTCAGCAATGACAAGTTTCATGGGTGCTTTCCAAATTGTAATGATAGAAAACTGGGAACTTTATGAAAACTTACTTTTATCACATGTTTTTGGTGTTAAGTCCAGCCCATTACCAGTGTTGACTGAATGCCTTCTGTCCCCTCACCGCCATTTTCTTCTTACTTTGAGATCCTCGTCACACGTGTTATGTATAAAAGCAAGCTGATGTGACACTGTCGTATCAAACTTCTGTAGTTTTCCTTTGCTTACAAAGGAGCAATCCAAGTTCCTTAATTTTGTAGTAAGGCCTTTCCCAGGCTGATTCTAACCTACTTTTGATCCTCATTGCCCGTGCATCTGCCCTCTGCCCTTGCCTCCTGTGTGCCCATGTTGAGGTGTTAGGAGAGGATTCAACAGCTGAATGGGCTTGAGTCCCCGACCTTACTGAGCCTCAGTTTCTAAATGGGGAGGGTAGGCGTAGTCTCTCCTCACAGCAGAAACTTGTGGGTGAGGGTGGGCTACAGCTCCAAGCTGGGCTCTGTCAAGGTGGGTGCCTAAAGGAGGGGACATATCTGGGTCTTGCTCCTCAATGACAGAGTGCTCTTTTGATTCAGAAGCAAGCAGAATGCAGCTGGATATGGTAACCAGGGCGTGCATCACCAAAAGGGTGGGATTGAGCAGAGTCCTCACAGGTAAGCTGGAATTCATAGGGAATGGGAGGAGGCTGCTCAGGTACGGAATTCTGTAGACGGAGCCTCAGAGGGTAGAAGAAATGAGACAAGTGGCCGAATACAAAGTGTGTGTCCGTTTCTAAGGTGGAGAAATAAACCTGGAGGAGCAGGGAGAAAAGATGGAAAGGCGTTTGATCTTGATTCTTGAGCTCTATAGTGAGGAGCCAGGAGGCATTTTGAGCAGGTCGCCAAGATTAAATCCATGTCTGCAACAGTCTCCTGGAGCGGAGAGGAACTGCCCGACCGCATGTTCTGCTGTGGCTGCCTGGGTGGGTGACGTGTGTGCAGACTGACCCAAGGAAGACACTCAGTAGTTGTCTCATTGGACTGTCAAGATTACCTACTAAGTAACTGTTTTTTAAAAAGGAAAACTTTCTAGCATCGTAAGAGTAAGAAATCAATCACATGGGGCCTGTGCTGATAATGGCAGGCTAGTGGTGGAGGCCACTGCAGGCAGCTTTGTCTGGGCTCAGACAGTTTCATGCTTCTGGGCAATTCTAGCAGTTCTGGGTTTTCTGTCCTGTAGAGATATATTCCGGCCTCTTAAAGAGTAGGGCACTTTTTCCTGTACACATCCTTCTTATATGCCTGTTAGAAGTGGGCACCATGGAGGAAACAGAGACATGGACAGAAATGCATAAGGACAGCATTGTCCATTCTTGTAAGCACCATATCTAGCTGGTAAGCTGAAATGGATGCACACCAGCAACTGTGCAACTCATGAGTGCGGTTGCTTTCCTGTGTGCATACATTTTTTCCATTTGGAAAGTGATTTCAAGCATACTGAAAAGTTGCAAAAGTAATGCAGAAAACAATCTTTGTGCTCTTTAGCTCTATTCAGCAGCTATTAATATTTTATCTCATTTGATTTTTCATTTGATATGTGTCTATAAGGGGTGTAGACTGGTCTTTACAACATATTTTGTAATTCATTACTGTCTGTGGTTATTTTGATACTCAAGTTTTCCCGGATTTGGCCAGCAGGAAATGCTCTTGGAGCTCCTCTATCCTTAAGGCATGTCTCTGTGTTTTTGTTTAGTGAGCATTTCCTTATTTTTTTTAATCTGGTGTCTATCCTGCCTTATCTGTAGATTCAACCAGTCCTCCAAAGATCCCTTGTTTTCTTTTATGAGGAATATAATGAGAGGAAAAGGTGTGGGTACAGTACGCTTACACCTTCCCAATTCATCTTCCTCTAAATCCTTTCAACAGACAGAACCACACCATTTGCAAATTTATTAATATATACATACACATGCTTACATTGACACGTGCACCACCATCCTCTAAGAAAATGGTAGAAAAGTGATCAGCAGCAAAATTCAACCTTTCTGAGATTCAGAACCCAGACACTTGGAAAATAACGACTTGGTAAAGAGAAAAATAAGTGTATCACCGGGAATCAGGAACTGACAGGGAAATTAGAAGCTACAGAGAAATTGGAGAAATGGACCACAACACAGAGAAAAGAACAGAGCCATTTAGAAGCTCACCCTAGCTTCCAGGAAGGGGAAGCTGCCTCTACAAACTCAAGGTAAGTGCCCAGGGCCAGCAGCTCCAAGGAGACACAGTGGACTGGGCCGGTGGTACAGGCCCAGGAGGACCCCATGGCTGTTGTAAAACACAAAAGCAGGACAGGCTTTGCTCTGAGGTGGTCCCTTCCACAAGATGGGCAACAGCCAGAAAGGAAATCCAGTACAGCACCTGCCATCTTGCCAGAGAGTGCTTAATCAGACCATTTCAGGAAGGAGTTGAGTATTTAAGTCTAAGACTCAGAACTAAAACAATTTCACTTCAGGGTTCCCACTGTGACTCTGCCACAGTGACTGGGTGAGAGACAGCCGTGGAAACAGTCGGGGACAGGGAACAGGCTACACAGAGAATCCCTGAGAAATTTAAGCTCAAATGGGGAAGGACATGGGCTCTGCCCTCGTGGTGAGCAGCCAGGCGAAGGTGGAGTTGTGCACAGATATAGCTGGGTCTGAAAGTGCTGGCGTTAAGTACTTCAGCTCTTGCCCTGCTTCCTACAACATAGTCTAGGGTAAAAAGAGGGGCCTCTGGAAAGGAAGAAAACCTCACAGACCCACAGGTCAGAAAGATAGGTGAAGAAAACCCTGACTTACTGGATTCCAAACCTGTGAATTCTGGAAAGAAATTACTCATTCAAAAATACAGACAATTTTTTTTCCTGTTTTTGGACTGTTACTTTCCCCCCTCCTTTTCCTTTCTCCTTGGGATTTGGGAAGATTTCCTTCATCTTTTTATCTCTTTTTGTTTTCCTTCCTTCTTTTTTCCTCTTTTCTTTATTTTTTATTTTTTCCTGTTCACTTTTATTCTCCAATTTTTAAAATTTTTCCTTGCTCTCCTTTTTCCCTTCTTTTTCTTATTTGTTCCTTTCTTTTAACTTTAATTCTATAGATAGCCTTCTACTCCTTAATAGGATCTTTTGTCTCACTTCTCTCTCCCTCTGATCTCTGCTTAATTTTTCAAATTTCTCTTCTTTCATTCTTCTGTTCCCATTCCCCTACATCTTCACTAGTATAACAGTTAAGCTTTACTAATCTTTAGATAGTTAACTCTATCATTACTGTTTAATTCTTTTCTATTGGTGGAGGTATTTTTTTAAAGAGAAAAGAATAAAAACTAACAAAAACAAAGACAAAAACCAAAAACTATAAAAAGGATACAGAATTTCAATGCAAGATGATAGGAAATCAACAGTGGTTGTATTACTTATCTTCAAAGTAGTTGTTCAGATTACCAGATAATAGGTATTCAAGATTGATCAAACAATTAAATATTAACTGTTCCTTTCAATAAACCAATAGAAATTAGTAGTGTAATTATCTTAGCTATCTAGTGTGTGTATATGTATGTTTTTTCCCTTCCTTCCTTCTTTCTTTTCTTCTTTCCCTTATCCCAGTTGCTCTTTCCTGCTAAGCAGTTTCTTTCCCTTTTACAATATCTATTGTACATTTCAGTTTTATTTACTCTTTCCAGTTCTTATGCTAGGGAGACAATACAGTGTTTTCACATGCAGTTCTGATTTATTTTGCTTATGATTATAGTCTCTAGTTGCATCCATTTACCTATAAAAGCCTCGAGCTTATCTTTCTTTATAGGTGAGTAATACTCCATTGTATAAAAATACCATATTTTTCTTATGCACTCCTCAGTTGTTGAGCATTTGGGTTGTTTCCAGAATTTTTGCTATGACAAATTGTGCTGCTGTAAATATGACTGCACATATATTGCTGTGGTAAGATGTTTTTAATTCTTCTGGGAAAATACTCAGAAGAGGAATAGCTGGGTTAAATGGGACCTGTAATCCTAATTTTTTGAGGAATCTCCAGACTGATTTCCAAAGTAGTTATACCAGTGTACACTGCCACCAGCAGTGGAGAAGTGTTCCTTTTTCTCCACAGCCCTGCCAGCATTTGTTATTGGTTGATTTCTTAATGGTAGCCGTTCTTACTGGGGTGAGATGAAATCTCAGTGTTGTTTTAATTTGCCTCTGTCAAATGACCAATAATGTTGAACATTTTTTCATGTATTTATTTGCCATTTGTATTTCTTCACCTGAGAAGTGTGTATTCATCTCAGATGCCCATTTTTGGATTGGATATTTGAATGTCGGGAGTCTGAGTTTTTTCAATTCTTTATGTGTTCTGCATATAAGTCCTTTGTCTGAGGGACAGTTAACTAAAATGTTTTCCCACTCTGTGGGTTGTGTTTTCACTCTATTGGTGATTTCTTTTGAAGTGCAGAAGCTTTTTAATAGAATGAGATTCCAGTTTTTTATTTTTTGAAGTGTTTCCCATGCAGTTTGCATTTCATTCATGAAGACTCTGTCTACCCCTATGTCTTCAAGACTTCAACCTACTGTCTCTTCTAATAGATTTAGTGTTTCTGCTTTAATATTTAAATCTTTGATCCATTTTGACTTTAGTGCATGGTGATAGACATGGGTCTACTTTTAGTCTTTGGCATGTGGAAAGCCAATTTTTCCAGCACCATTTATTAAAGAGGCTATCTTTCTTCCAGTGAACATGTTTGGCCCCTTTGTCAAAGATAAAGTGTTTGTAGTTGTGTCTTCATCTTTTAATCTGTTCCACTGATCCTCAGGTCTATTTTTTTGCCCGTACCATGCTAATTTTATCACAGTAGCTTTGTAGTATAATTTCAAGTCAGGGTTTGTGATGCCTCCTGACTTGTCTTTGTTGCCTAGGATTACCTTTGCTATTCTAGGTCTTTTCTGGATCCAGATGCATTTTAGGAGTATTTTCTCTACTTTTGTAAGGTATGCTAATGGTATTTTGATTGGGATTGCATTAAATCTGTATAATAATTTTGAAAGTATGGCTGTTCTCACTATGTTGGTTCTTCCTATCTGTGAGCAAGGGATATCTTTCCATTTTCTGATAGCCTTTTTAATCTTCTTTTCCATAGTACTGTAATTTTTAATATATAAATCTTTTACTTTCTTTGTTAGATTGATTCCTAAGTATTTCATTTTTTTGGATACTGTTGTGAAGGGTGTGAGTTTCCTCATTTCTCTCTCAATAAGTTTGTTGTTTATGTTCAAGAATGCTACGGATTTTTGAGTATTGACTTTGTATCCAGCCATGCAACTGAATTTGGTTATTAACTCTAGGAGTCTTTTGGTGGAGTTTTTGGGGTCTTCTATGTAGAGTATCATGTTATCTGTAAATAACGATAATTTTACTTCTTCCTTCCCTATTCTTATTCCTTTTATTACTCTCTTCTAATTGCTCTGGCTAATATTTTCAGGAATATGGTAAACAGGAGTGGTGATAGTGGACATCCTTGTCTTGTGCCTTATTTTAGAGTGAAAGCTTTCAGTTTTTTTCCATTTAGCAGGAAAAAAGAATAAGCACAAATAAACAATCTAATGATACATCTCAAGCTTCTAGAAAAAGAAGAGAAAGACAAACCCAAACCTCATAGAAGGGAGGAAATTATAAAGATCAGAGAAGTAATTAACACAATGGAAACAAACAAAAAAAAATACAAGGAATTAATGAATTAAAGAGTTGGTTGAGAAAATAAATAAAATTGGTAAACCTTAACCAACCTTATCAAAAAAAGGAAAGGAAAGACTCAAAGTCATGCATTGAGGAATGATATAGGTGAAGTCACTACAGATCCTGTGGAAATTCAGAAGGTCATCGTACCTACTTTGAAAATCTTTACTCTCATAGGATGGAAAGCACAGAAGAAATGAACAGATTCCTAGATATGTGTGAATTACCAAAGCTGAATCAAGAAGATATAAATATTCTGAATAACCCAGTATCAGTTAATGAGATTGAAAATGTAATTAAAAACTTACCAACAAAGAGAAGTCCTGATGGATTCACTGCTGAATTCTACAAAAATTTACAGAAGATCTAACATCAACACTCTTCAAACTCTTTAATGAAATTGAAGGGGAAGCAATACTCCCTAAGTCTTTCCTGGAGGCAAGTATTATCCTGATAATATCCTGAGAAAGATACACCCAAAAAAGAGAACTACAGGCCAGTCTCCCTTATGAACATAGATGCAAAAATCCTCAATAAGATACTAGCAAACAGAATTCAACAAGTCATCAAGAAGATTATACACCATGACCAGGTGGGATTTATCCCAGGAATGCAGGGATGGTTCAACATATGCAAATCAATAAATGTAATACACCATATCAACAGAGCAAGAGGCAAAAATCACATGGTCATCTCAATAGATGCATAAAAAGCTTTTAATAAAGCCCACTACTCATTCATGATAAAAACCCTACAGAAAATTGGAATAGGTGGTCTTTATCTCAATCTGATAAAAACCATCTATGACAAACTAATGACCAAAATCATACTAAATGGTGGTGGTGGTATTGTCACATTTAAATAGTGGAGTTTTTTTAATGGAAAAAAGGTAAAACAAGATTTCATGACAAAATAATAGGAGAATAACAATAGTTAATACATTACATGTTGTTATCTTTAAAGTTGCTTTAAAGATATGGGCATAAAAATTTCTCCAGTTGATATTAGCATATACCTTCCTTTTTAATGAACGAAGAGACAGTAATAGTATAACTTACCTGCATTTTTTCCCTTTTCCCTATTGTCCTTTCCCCTTCCACCCATCCTGGTTCCTTTTTCCTTTTGAACAATTTCTTCCCATTTCACAGTATCTATTGTACATTTTAGAACTTATTTACTCTTTCAGTTTTTCACACCAGGGAGACAATATGATGTTTATGCGTGTGAGTCTGATTTATTTCACTTATGAGTATGGTCTCAAGTTGCATCCATTTACCTCTGAAAGTCTCAAGTTTATCCTTCTTTATGGCTGGGTAGTACTCCATTGTATAAAAGGACCATATCTTTTGTATCTGTTCCTTGGTTGATAGGCATTTGGGTTGTTTCCAAGATTTAGCTATTATAAATTGTGCTGCTATAAATATGGGTGCACATACATTGCTGTGGTATGATGTTTTCAGTTCTTCTGGGAAGATACCCAGAAGGGGAATAGCTGGGTGGTGGTGTCACATTTAGTAAATATTTACTATACATCAATATTTGGTTTATCTTAATGTTTATACTATAATTATAGATATTTTTTCTATGATTAAAGGTGGTACATTATTCTTATAGTATGTCAACATCCATTTTGTCTTGGATGATATTGTTGCTGGTTGTCAGAGCAGCATAGTTGTTGCTAATAATAGGTTTTCTCTCTGTGCCAATATCTGGATTATTTTTGTGTCATTAATAAGATTGCAGTCCATTTCCAGAGAACTGGTTGCTGGGCCAATTACATTCCACCCTCCCCTTAATGGAGGTGGTTGGATCTCAGAACAGGGCAAAAGACGATAGTTAGTGATGCCTAAAATATATCACTGAAAAGCAAGCACTAACTAGAGATCACTATAGTAGTAATGGAGTCTTTCTACTCTGTATCCACATACCTTTGCACAAAATTTAAAAATAATAGAAACATAAGAAGATAAGGCAACAAAATGCCTCCCTAAACACCCAACACCCACAAAGCCTGTCCATGGATGTTTTAGGGGGAAGAAGGTAGAAGCCACACAGCCAAATTATTCAAAAGGACACCAGAGAGGATCAAAAACCAGATCAATAATTCTGCATTCAATGGGCTCACAGAAGATATAACTAAACATAGTGGATGTAATAAAACAATCAGGGAGGTCACAGAGAACATTAATAAAAAGCTGGCTGAACTAAACAAAACCATAAAAAACATGAATGTCCAATTTAGCAAAGAATTAGAGTCCATGAAAAGGTTCCAAACAGAAATCCAGGAGATTAAAAATTCTGTTGAAAGTATGAGCAGGAGAAGCAACCGATGTGAGGACAGAGTGTTGGAACTAGAAGAGAGGGCTGCTGTCAGAGACCTTACTGTTCAGAGATACCTTAAAAACAAGAGAACATGAAAAATGAGTCCGACAGCTGCTAGATGATGAAAAGAAGATGAATCTAAGATGAACGGGCATAAGTGAAAATCAGAAGACAGAACCAATGGCATTTAAAAAAACAGTTGACAGAATAATAACAGAAAACTTTCCAAGTGTATGGAAACAATTAAACATACAGATGAATGAGCCATGTAGAACCCCAAATATGATCAAAAGAGAACCTCTCCACAGCACACAGAAGTCAGAATCCCAGAAATCCACCCCAGGGACAGAATCTGATTACAGAAAAGCAATGGATCTCTTATGAAAGTAAACCCATTAGAATTACGGCAGACTACTCAACACAAATGTTAAAGGCCAAGAGAAATTGGAATGAAGTGTTTCAAGTCCTAAAAAGATAACACCTTCTAACCCAGACTTACATATCCTGCAAAACTCTTTCAAAATTGATGGGAAAATAAAGTATCTCCATGACAAGGAATACCTCAAGAAATTCATGACTACAAAACCAGCACTACAAAATTGTCTTAAGGATCTCCTACAAATAGACAGTAAGTCAGAGTAAAAACACAAGGCAGGTAAGCAGTAAAGCAGAAGAGGTGGGGGTGAAAGGAAATCAGCAACAATAATGCAATGAGAGGAATAAGTTAATACCTTTCAGTAATAACTCTCAGTGTGAACTGCCTTGGTTCCACAATCAAAGACCCAGGTGAGCAGAATGGATCAAAACCCAAAATCTAGTGACATGCAATATACAAAAACCATTTTTAATCAAAAAAAGAAATTGAAAGATGAAAAAAATGAAAGGATGGAAAATAATATTTCATGCAGTAGGAATCTAGAAAAAAGCAGGAGTCACTATCTTAATTTCAGACAAAGTCTACTTCAAGCCAAAACCGATCAGAAGAGGCAAAGAAAGTCCCTACAACTGGTTAAAGAAATAATTCACCAGAAAGAAATAACAATTATAAACAAATATGCAGGGGCTGGGGATTTAGCTCAGCGGCAAAAGCGCCTGCCTGGCAAGCGCAAGGTCGTGAGTTCGGTTCCCGGTACCGGAGAAAAACCAAAAAAAAAAAAAAAAAACAAATATGCAATAAAAAGTGGTATGCCTAACTTCATAAAATAAGTGCGACTGGACATAAAATGATCAGATAAACACTGACACAATTATAATCACTACCTTGACACCCTACTGTCACAAATAGATCTACTAGACAAAAAATCAACAAAGTAATATCAAAGTTGAACCAAACCTTTGAACAAATGGACTCAGTAGATATCTACAGGATATTCCACCCAACAACAGAATATACAGTCTTTTCAGCTGCACATGGACCTTCTTCCAAGATAGACCACATCATCT
This sequence comes from Chinchilla lanigera, assembly GCF_000276665.1. NCBI lineage: Eukaryota > Metazoa > Chordata > Mammalia > Rodentia > Chinchillidae > Chinchilla > Chinchilla lanigera. The sequence goes on from NW_004955430.1 coordinate 3,690,964, forward strand.
CTTAGTGATGGGCTTCTTAGAAGATGATGAAATCCTGTGCAAAACAGAGTGACTTTTTTTAGTCATTCACTGAGGTAAATACAGGATGCAGGGGACTTCCAGTGAGATTCTGAAACTGAGGGTTTGTTGTGGTGGGAGTGGGTTATTCTCAACTGAGAAGACAGTGGTGAAGCATTGATGTGGGTGTGCTGGCTCACAGTCACTCAGGATCCCATACATCTGTGTCTTCTGGGACCCATAGCAGCTCAGAGCCCATTCAGGGCTGTTCCTCATTTTCTCCCTTTGGTATTTAAGAAAGCTCTTCCAGTCCTCTTTTTTCATTCCTCTCTTATGCCTAGATCCAGTGACTAAATATTATACATTTGAACTTTCCATTTGTGTAGTGCTTTGTGATCTTTGAAGTATCATCTTTCTGAATGTCTCACCTAATTCATGTGAAACAGTAGAAGAGGTATTCTGTTTAGCAGCTAAGAAAAAAAATGGAAGCTCAGAAAAGAAACCTTAGAGCTGGATCTTCAGACTCAGAGCCCAAGTGGTCCAGGAGGACCAAGGAAGCACCTTGGCTTATCACATAGGCCCCTCCCTCTCTGTCCCCTTCCTCCATCCTGTCCTAGTCGGCAAGAGATTTATGCCATATAAACTCAGGTCTGTAAACCTTATCAGTGTCACCTGCCTGCTAGGTACTACACCATTGAGAACTGTCTGAAATCAATTAAGGGAATCTGTATAAACAGCTTTGTTATGTGAACTTTTGTAAAGGTGACTATTATCTTACATAAATGGGCCATAAACGAGGACTTAGCAGTTTTGTTTTACTTCATAAATTTTAGTCCTAACAGGGTTTTACTTATGCCTGCTTAACTACGTTCTAATAGCCAAGAATGTGCAACAGTTTTGCAGCTTGTTAGAGGTAGATTTTTGTGGTTCTAATGTAAAGAAGTATATAAAATATACTATTAAGGTAAAAGTTTATTTTATGAAGCCCTTACACTTCACAGGGTAACTGTTTCACTGTCTTTACCATTTTTTTCAAGAACTCAGACCAGATATGAATCCAAAATAAGAATATTCTATTTATATATAATTTTCTACACTTATATGCTGAGTCCAAGATAAAAACATTTTAATAAATTTATTAAAATTACATTTTAGTGCATAATAGAATTGAAGGTCTGCTTGTTCTTTACAACATGTTTAAGGGAACAGATTATATAATGTTTTCCTGTGGACACATGACACACCAAGTTGCTCAGGGATGTGATTCTTGATTAAATGTGACTTTTTCAGAGTTCAAAGTAATTTGGTGAACCTGCCTGGGGTGAGTTCTGCATTCACTACACCTCAGGAAGCCTAGATGGTCTAGAACCCCTAGACTGTCCTTAGGCTGTGATTTGTGTGAGCTGCAACACCCTACCCTCCAAGTTCCTTCTTTTTGAGACAGGAAGGTGTTCTCCTGGGCGCAAGGTGTCCATGTGGGCTGGGAGGTCAGAGCTCTGGCCTCCCCCACAAACTCCTGGTGCCAGCTTTCTGTGAGTACACCCGGGACACCCACAGCCTTTCCTGCTTCCTCACCTGAAAGGGGTGAGTGGGAATGGAGCAGGTTCTGGGGTCGACTTGGGGGAATTGAAAAGTGAGCTTATTTAGGAACAGTGAGTAGGGTCGTTTCTCACTGTGGGTAGAAGGTAGCCTTGGCATGGATTCCACTTTCTTATCCAGTGTTGGTGTCGCTGGGTTTCAAGTCGGTTCAGCCCACTTGAGGGCTTGGAGTTGAGGGAGGTACGAGGAGAGAATGGGAGTTGGCTTGATGAAAGAGGTCAGTCCTCTTTTGTCAGTCATGAGGTCTCTGCAGAGGAGATGAGCTGGCTCTGAACTGGAAGGTCAGTGGGCAGGAAGACAACTGTCAGAATCACGGGGTCTGTGTGCAGAAGGTTTCCTGTCTCTGACCTCACCCTGCTTTCCCAAAAGCTTTTCAGTGTGCTTTCTGAATCCGTAACTTGCATATCTTGGCTCCTGCAGCAGTTCGCGGTTGGAAATGCAGATGGTTCCTTGTACATAAGAATTAGGTAATTGTCCACCTGATTCTCAGACTTGCCTCAATGAGTGCGTGATTTTATATATATACATGGATACAGGGTTGTAGATGCGGAAGGGAGAGTAAACAGTGAACAGTTGGGAACATTTGCATGTCTGCCAAAGCCTTTCCAGGGCAGGTGTTCCCATAAATGGGCAACAGATTATACTGCCTCTTCACCTCCGGCAGGGGAGCCCCGGGGGAAAACATCTGGGAAGAAACAAGGGTTAAGAAAAGTAGTAGTGCTTCACCCGAACTCAAGTTCCTGCAGAGAGGGGAGAGCTGGGCTGAGGCAATGGGTCTTCCAGACCTTGTCTATTCTCGCATGATGCCACAAGGGATGGGGAGGGAGCCTATTATGGACATCAGGGGAAACCAAGGACCACTCCCCCTTCAGGGCTCTTGGCTTTGGCAAAGGAGTCAGCACATAATACGACTGCAAAGTCTTACCCACAGTATTGAAGAAGCCCTTAGTCAGGTGCAGTATTAGACTTCACCTTGGCCCACTGCGATTCCTTCTTTTTGAAATGTGATGGCAGGTTACAGAAGAGGCTCTGGGGAAGCAGGGCTGTCTCTGAGTTGAGCCCCTGATGGCCACTATCAGAGGCCCACCATGACAGTATACAGTTTTTCTGGCTTGAGTTCCTTGAGATTTCTGTCGTCCGGAGGGCAGCTCACTTCCTAACAAACGGTGCATGTGTGTTGGTATAGTCTGTGCAACTCTGACCCCCACAGTCTTGCTTAGGGAGACACTGTCTTCTATCCTGTACACGTGTGTGGCTCCATCATTGTGCTCATGTGGCTGTACTCAGCGCTGTGTGTCCTGCCACAAGCCATTGTGCAGCAGAGCAGACAGCTCGTGATGCAGGTCGCCAAGGAGGTCCTGATGGGTACCTGTTCTCTTTGCTTCCTTCAGAGAGTTCTCAAAGGAAAGAGAGAAGGCTAAAGCACGGGGAGACTTCCAGAAGCTACGGGAGAAGCAGCAGCTGGAAGAGGATCTCAAGGGCTACTTGGATTGGATCACTCAGGCAGAAGACATTGATCCTGAGAACGAGGAGGAGGGCGGAGAAGAAGGCAAACGCAACAGTAGGTGCTGCCCTTCCTCCCCCTGACCACACAGACCAGGGGCATTGCAGATGCCCTGCTGAGGCTGTGGGCAGCATGACCTCTTCTCAGCAACTTGCTCCCTGCCTGTCCCTGCCATGGAGAGAGCAAATGCATTCCTGCCAACTCTGGGTTTCTGTCTGAGGTTTGGGATTTAGGTTCTTATCCAGTAAGGGGGTTTTGTAGTTGACGAGGGTCAGACAGCTGCACTTATGGCCTCAGGAATTCAGTGAATACACACATTCACCCTGCACTCCTGGAGAGGAAGTGTCCTCGAGCCCCAGAGTGAGCGGTAGTATAGGACAAGGACTGGAAGAGTAGGGTCCCCCTGAACTCTCGGATGACCTAAGCTGGCTCCCACCTGTGCTACCCGTACAAAGGTAAATACTTAGCCCCTCAGGGGCTGGGAAGAAACCTATTCTTTCCCGTAAGCAGTTGTTAAGATGCCTGAGAGTCAGTGATGGTTGCTTTGTAGCTCACTTGCCTGGAATCCCATACCGTGACACTAGGTGTGCTAAAGTACTTTTTGCAAGAGGCCAGGCATGATAATTGGTCAGCCACTGGAACTAATTGGCATTGTCAGTCACGGTGTCTCTTTTCCCACAGATGTTCTCTTACTTTTCTGGCCCCATTTGCATGTCAGGTAAAGGTAGAAATTGAAATTCAGCAGTGCATTGGACTAGGATGCTTGTGATTTGTTTCAAATCTGGAATAGCTGATAGTAAGGAGCAGGAACATAGCCAGTGAGAAGCCTAGGCAACCAGGTTCAATCCTATCTTGCAGATGCTGAGTCCCACCGTGCAGAGCCCCTGGTGTCGTGGTCTGCTCCCTGTCTAGGAAGGGCAGCTCTGCTCACAAATGCAGCACAGGGAGTCAGAGCCCTGGAGCACACAGGGAGGCAGCCTCACTGCAGGGGTTGGGAGGAGGGGCTCACATGGAGGGGGCATATGACCTGCACCTTGAAGGGTGGTATGACAGCTCAGTATTGAGAGAAAGAGAAACCTGACTCAAAGGAAAGGCATGAGGTGAGCAGGGGCCAGGTTTGGAGGATGGGATGGGTGCTTGTTGGGGCAGGAGCGCAGAGCGTATGAGGGTTGGGGTTAGCTGTAGTAAGATCAGCTCCCCTCCCCCATGAAGTGTGGGAAAGTCAGGTTTGTACCTCTTAGCAGCGGCAGTGTGTAGAGGCCTACGCAGAAGGGACATAGAGTAGAGGGGACTCCTCACTGAGTCAGCTTTTGCGTTTCTGAGACTGGGGCTCTTGTGAGCCTGTGTTGTTGTTGTCATGGGGAGGGGGATTCTGTGTTGTCACGGGTTCCTGTGACGAAAGCCTGTGTGTGGACAGGGTTCAGCACAGTCTGGCCCTCCCTCCGTCCTTCCCACTCTGCGTCTTCCCAGGCTCAGGAAGAGAGGAGGGCCGTCAGCCCCTGAGGATTAGGAAACCACTGCCAGGAGACAGTGGGAGGCTTTCTAGAGCTGACTGTGTTTGCTGAATGTGTCATCAGAGTTGATAAATGGACATTTGAGTTCCACGTTTGGCGCTGTGTCTGCCGGGTGATTAGAGGTAAGGAGAGCGTGGGCACATCCTCAGCACAGCTCTCCTTGGGGGACCGAGCCAGCCTGAACCCCCTGGTCTTCTCAGGGCTTCTGCACCTGCTGTCGCTGGCAACAGGACGTCTAGGTACAGCTTGGGGATGCCCACCCAGCTTGCTCTTCTTCACTTGCAGACTGCAGCTTGGGTGCTGACCTGGGGAGGCCCCGTAGCCGTCCACTGCCCCCTGTTAAGCCCTGCCTGTAGTGTGCATGTGTAAACCAGAGAAAGTGTTGCCCCTTTTTCTTCGCAGAGCACCTTCCCGTGCTGGTGTAGATGTGCCCTGGGGAACCGAGTGAGGTCCTCCTGCAGGCTGCTGCCTTATCATCTTTTTATTGCTCCATCTCTAGAAAAAAATTGTCAGCGATCCAGAAACTGTTGTTACCTGTGTCAGTCGTAATAGAGTTGTTTCCTGTAATTTGAAAAGTGATTTCACTGGACTTGAGGAGGAGATATTTTCTGGTGGTCTTAAGGGTTCAGGTTTATCTGTGCCTGGCTTCGCCTATGTGCTGCCCCTGGCTGAAAGAACCTGACCGTGGGATGAGCCAATGAATGCCCGTACCTTTCAGAGAAGTTAGCGTGGAGGGAAGACACAGAGGGTGGTGGCCGAGTGTAATACAGTCTGCAAAAGCCGGTGCCATAACTGAGCGCCTGTGCTGTGTGAACCCAGACGGGCAGAGAGAGGCTGGCTAAAGGGTGTGAGTGGGTGGTTGGTACGCAAGGAAGGCCCTGGGGAAGAGGCGGCGTCCTCTCTGAGTCTGAGGGGAGAGCGTCCAGTAACTGCAGAAGGCAGGATGGGGTGGCTTCAAGCTAAGAAAATGACAAGGACAAGGTGCAGAAAGGGACAGATATTCCAAGCCCCTATGTGTGTTATTTATAATATCATCAGGGAAAGAAACAAAGCCCCTTTAGAGCTGTAGAGCTCCAGAATTAACTCTGTAACCGGAGCTCCCAAGCCCGTAAAGCTACAGTATATCTTTGAAACATCAGCATTATGGTTTCTGCTATGCACAGTGATGTGTGACTGAGAATGATTAACTAGCCTAGTGTCTAATCCAGGAGAGCAAATTCTCCTTCGGTGCAACCTTCTTCTCTAGAGAGCTCTTTCTGCCAGGTGCCGGGGTTTCCAGGGGAGCGAGGTTCACGGGATTTCTGGAGTCATAAGGTTGCCAGAGCCGCAGTGATGAGGGTTTTGATAAAGGCATAAATCCTAGGCCGGCGGAGCCATGTTGAAATTTAACTGATTTAGGAAGAGAGCCCCAAATCTCTTGATGAGAGAAGAGGAGCTTCCCTGAATATAAGCCTCAGCAGCCCGGACTTCTCAAGAAGTCAGTACTGATGGGGGCTCCTTGGGCCTCCCTTGGTGGCCAGCTCTTTTGTTCCGACCACACATAGAAAACCCAGCCAGAGGAGAGGGTTTCAGCCAGGCCCTCCTTGCCTGTCATTCCGGGCCCTACCCCCTACACATTCCCGGCCTGGGCCTATCCCTGTATATCTGATTAGCAGGCTGCCGAAATGAGGGCGTTGCCAGTGTCCTTGTTACGGTGTCTATCCTCCCTGGGTGTGTGAGATCCCCCACACATGCCTCACACTCCAGCTCTACTCCTGTGTGTCTCTCGGGAAGGGGATCTTACACTGCCCGGGCCTCCTGACTTCAACCATCCCGGGTTACCGTGCTAATCTGGCTGATTGCCATTTTCAACTTGGTTTTGGGTATGTGGTGAGCAGTTTCTTCTCAGGCACTGAGGAATTAAGTGAAAGTGTGAGAAGAAATCTTTGCTGGTGGCTGAGCCTTCACCTAGACGAGCCAGGGGCGGGGGTGGGGGAGTCTTTCCCAACTGCAGGTGTCCATGAGCTCAGAAGAGGCAAAGGCTTTGAGCTGCAGGGTATTTTGATATCCTGTCTCTGGAATTGACTGAGTTTTGTGACTTGGAATTTGGTCTTTTGTGTGAGCAAATAACGCAGTACCTCCGAACCCCACTTTCTAGTTCTATAAACAGGTAATAAAGGTATCCATCCATGGAAGCACTGAGAGGTGAGGTGTTTGGTGACCAGTAGAAGTTGCTGTAGTAGCACTTGCGGCTGCTGTTGTCATGTCATCAGACTGCAGTAAAGCTGGGCCTACAAAGAGATTTCTGCAGTTCCTACTGGGCCTCAGAACCAGCCTCAGGGAGAGGACTCCTTTTGTTCATACTGCAAGGTTCTGAAGTGTGGATGAAAAATACACCTGTTCGCTAGGTCACCTCTGAGCTAAGGCAGCACAGCTTGGTAGTTCTGAGTCCACTTCTTATTCTTCAAGGCTGACCGTCAGAACAGATGTTGAATCAAGTACTTGGCGAGGCTGCCACATGATCTTTTCTCGCATTCTGCTAAATGTCACTTGCTGCATCTGTGGAGGCCAGGCTGTACATTACAGTCACCTGGGGAGCCAGAGCCTTGTGGTGCCGCACTCCACCCTTGGAGACTGGCTCACTCTGGGGCGAGAGCCAGAGATGGCTCTCTTTTAAGCTCTCCGGGGTTCTTATGTGTAACTCACACGGGGAGCTCCTGAGTAGCAGAATGCTGTCGTTGCTGAATATCCCGCTGGTCCAAGCACTCACTTGAGAGGAGAGGAGAGGCGGTCAGGTCCCTAACCAATCTTTTGGGTAACTGGGGTGTAGGGAGAACCTCTTTGTGCATTCTTGGACTACTTAACATGCCAGACCCATAAATTTGCTGTTAGAAAGCTAATGCTGCACAATTAATTGAACGGACAAAATTCCCTTGGAAGTCATTTCTTGAACATTTGGGGAATTTTTCAAGGATAATTTATTTAACTTTTTTGCTGAGCCTCAAGTTTCTTAAGAAACCCTGCCAAATCTCACAATGATTTTTTAGACGTATGCAGCTGCTTCTGAGTTAACAATGGAGTTTTTCTAGGGCCATTAAAATCTGGAAGCCTAAAATTCTATTTTAAACTCTTCTCATTGTCAGTGATTAGTCTTAAAAAAAAAATAGCATTAAAAATAATAAAATCGTCTTAAAGGAAGCTCATTCTAAAATTCTGACCAAAAAAAAAAAAAACAGGGCAGCTTCACTGTGGGAACTAAACAATCAGTAATCCCTCTGGATGGAGTTACTTGATGCTCAGGGAAGAGAGGAACTGAAGCTCTGACTTTGCCCACAGGGAGAGCCTGTCCATCTTCCATTCCTCAGTGGTCTAGAGGCTGCGGGCCTGGGCCCTGCACAACTCCCACTGACCTCTGCCTACCCTAGGACGCAATGCACAAGGTCTCCATAGCTGCCTGTATTGTACCTGCACTACCTGGGTGCCTTTTCCTGCAGTGTTCTCTTCAGGCATAAGCAGGCAAACAGGGATTGCATAGCTCTTTGCAAGCACAAGGCCATTTGCTGGTCTTACTTTAAAAGATTGTATTTTTAAAATTTGATTTATAAAACTGCTTTCGTTACAATTAAACTCATGGCACAAGTTCAAAACGGAAAATATTCAACTAAAAGCTGTAAAGCAAACAGCAGCAGTTTGAGCGGCATCTGGTAAACATGTGTCCAAGTCACCTGCCCTCACTGGAGAGCCTGCTGGCGGTGTGACTGGGAAGGCTGCCTGGGACGGCGCGGTGCAGGGAACAGTAAACCCACCAGCTTTGGAAGATTTGGAAGCCCAGGCACACCCTCCGTACTGAGTATCAAGTACTCATTTTTAAAGGTATCTTCCCATGTACCATTGCCATGGGCAATGGAGGTGGGCTCAGGGGTTTATCCCACCATAGAAACGAGAAAGCATGTGGCCAGATTTGTGGAGTCTTAAGGTTGTTTTTGTTATTTATTTATTTTTAGTATATTTTAATCCTAGAAATAGAATTTGCCTCCATAAAGAATTCATATAATATCAGTATATATAAAGTAATACATGAAATGCTTTGTTCCCTCTCTTTGGAGGGAGCCAGACTTAGCAGTTTGGGGCTTCTCTCACACGTCACCTTCTGCACCTAAGACTGTAGGATTTTGCATAGACAGATTGCTTCCTACCTGAAGATGCCTGGTCTATGTCTTTTTCCTCGAACTGTTCCCTGGACATCTCTTTCCATACTTTTAAAATAAAATTTGGGCCATTTTCAGTAAACTGCCAGTTTTTAGGAGTGCTGTGGTGGAGTAATACTCTACAGCACGTGGCCTGTACTTCTCCGCAGTGGTCAGAGCCGCAGCCTTGCATGTGTGCGATGACCTGATTGATGTTCCTCCCCACAAGAGCCTGAGCACCACGGGGGCAGGCACAGGAGGCGCTTCTGCCCTCACTGTGGGGCCAGGACCAAGTGCGATGTTCCTCACGCATATGAGAAAGTTACTGTTGAACGAGAGTTATTTGTTGAATGAAAGGACGTAGATAACAACTAGCATTTATCAGGTGCTTCCCGTGTGTGAGACCGTGCGTTCCTGTTCCACCCACAGGTCTGTGAGACAGGAGCTTGATGGATGATGAAACTAAAATGCAAGTTAAGTAGCTTCCCAAGGCACTATGGCTATTAAGTGGCAAAGCTGGGACTTGAACCCATGTTCTGCCACAGTCTACATGTTCATCCCCCTCACCCCCAGGAGTGTGTGCTCCTGCGTCTGTGCACACATGTCCACATTCTTGTGGAACAGGTTAGGGGCTTGGGGTGCTGAGGAAGGGCACCCACTTTAGAACTGTGTTATACCCAGTAGTGTGTGCCTAAGCCCCCAGCCCCGGCCAGCCCCACCATTCCTTCTGCGGTTGCCGTGCACTGCTTCTGCAGTTCCCCTCCCTGGGGCATGTGGCCTGTGCTCCAAATATTAGATAGCTTGGGCTGATCATGCAGTCACAGAGTTGTAAGAATTTAGAGGTTCTAAAGCCGTTTTTCTTAGGACCTAGTGGCTATAAGAGAGTTGTAGCTGTAAAAACAAGTTATGGTTGGCTATGCCTTGCCAAAGCCAAACCCATTACTTCTGCAATGGTAACTTGATTCACAAACTTAATTTGTTCCATGATTCTGGGGAAGATGGCCACATTTGTGTTCATGTGGGGAAGATGGCCGAGGTCATGTTCATCCCCTGCTGTGGAGTTTGTGAACAGAAGCAAAATTTTGCTGAATGCTTCTGTTTGCAAGCTGAACGCTTCTGTTTGTTAGTGAACAAAAGTATTCATAAACCACGGTATCACTGTATTACCTCCTTTACTGTTTGCCTCTTAAAACAGCCTTACGCAGGTCCAAGTATTACTCACAACTTACAGGAGAAGAAACCAAGGCTTGATAAGTTATGTAACTTGTTCACGTTCATTCAGTAAACGACAGGGGTGGGGTTAGGTCGAAGCTATTACAATCCAAAGCCCACCTTTTCATTCTCACCTGTCCTGCCCAGAGATAGCAGTACTGAGTGGAACTGAAGTGCCCTTTCCCTAACAGCCTTCTTAAAGGGGTGACCAAACATGGGAAACCCTTGTCCGGTGTCAGTTGGTTATTTAGAACAGGTTCTTTTTTTTTTTTTTCTGGTACTGGGAATCAAACTCACGACCTTGCGCTTCCCAGGCAAGCGCTGTGCCACTGAGCTAAATCCCCAGCCCCTAGAACAGGTTCTTAAAGATAGATGTTTGTGTAGCAGCTACAGCAAGTAACTGTCCCTGACCCGTCAGACCCTGAACTATAGACTGCTTCCTAGAGAAGGGCGGCTGCAAGGTTCCAAGTGTGTGTCAGAGGTCAGAGTCCTTTGGGCGCCTCGGCTCCCAAGGCCTGTTGCCTGCCTTGGCCCTGCTGTTTGCATTATTCTTGCTGCCCTCTGCTGTGTGGTAATGAAATTGCCTGTGTTCAACCTGAAGGGGTCACAGTGGCCGACTTGCTAAAAGAGGATAAGAAGAAAAGGAAGTTTCGCTGCTTTCACCAACGCAGGGCTAAAGATCACGGTAAATTACTGAGACTGAACTTTCTCTAAAGAAGACTCTTTGCCCCACATTTCTGGTACCTTTTCTTTTCAATAGACATTGTGTGAAATGCATGTGCCGTGTGGTGTGTTGGGAAGATGCCTATTTTAACTGCTTGATTTCTTTGAAACTTGGTCATGCTGTTTTCTTCTTGTCTTTCCCTAAAATATGTGTTTTTGCCAAGATGACATTGTAATTTCCTTTTTGTTTGAACTCTACCTTATAAAGAAGCAGCTGAACCAACTCAGAAAATTTGATTCCACATGAATATTTGTAGACTGGAAGACAGACTTTTTAAACACTTTTCCACGAATGATGCTTTAAAATTTAAACTGTTTAGAAATTCCAGTAATATTATTTGATTGATTTTTTCCAGGCTGCATGTTTTAAATGGCTTCTTGGTCTTCCAGTCTCTGGCTGGTTTGCCCAGGACAGTGCTAAAACTAGTAATGGTGACTTCAAGAGTGAAGTTAAAAATAGATTTCTGGGATGCAAAGATTTTTGGGTACTTGCCTTTCCAAGTGAGAATATGCTTGTACGGGCAATCCTTCCTAAAGTAATGCTGGCCGTACCCCTGATCACAAGTCCTGGCTGACCAGGCAGGGCCATCTCCATGTGGACATGCATGCCAACAGCTGGCTCCCTGCCCTGTGCTGGCCAGGTTACCAGTGTGTTTGGACAGTAAGACAAAGTTTTGCCTGGGCACACTGGCACGGTCAGGGTAGTGCTGCCACTGAGAGGGACCCTGAAGAGCATTTGAGAAGACTCAAGCTGCAGGGCACAACCTGGGGAGCAGATGACACTGTTTCTGTTGTTTGTTTCTTTAAGTATCTCCTGCCACCCCTGGGAATGCTGGGTTCAGAGGTTAAGAGAAGAGGCCTGGGACAGTCCGTGAAGGATCTGAGCAAGGGCTATAGTAGAGTCCCAGTCTCATCAGAAAGCCCGGAAGAATATAAGAACGGAGGGATTGTCGGAGGCATTCGGTACACTGCGGCTCTGCACAGGGGAGGGGAGGAGGAGCTTACCTGAGGCTGGACAGGCAGGTGGGGGCAGGGATGGGGCTGGCTCGCTTAGCTGTAGTGTTTACAGAGTGCCGTAACAAGAGCCTGGCCTTGTTGCAGTTCCCTGCAAGGAGGAGAGCTTCAGCTATGCAGGAGATACTGTCATGAACAGAATAAAAATGCCATTGAAACTGATTTAGAAATATAGCTCTGGGTGATTTGTAAAACAAGATGAGTGCTTCTGGTTGCCAGATGAAAGGAGACAAACACCCCCGCCCCCTCCGCCTACCCTTCTAAAGGAGGGCTTAGACCTTGTGACTTTTGAAGGCATCTTTGTTAGTATCCTGAGATCTTTAGGGAGAGGACACGGCCTAATATTGTCATGCAACGAACTTTATTTTGAGTAGGAGTGGGCTTTAATTGACTGCAATACCCAAGAACTCTAAAAAATGACCCTGACCCTGCTGGTGAAGTGGGGCGAGGGCCCTTCTGCGGATGTTGTGCTGTCCTTGGCAGTGATCACATGGAGAGAGTTGTTGTGTGAGCACAGTTACTGCCTTGGACCCGGGAATCTTGGTCTGGCCTTGACCCACATTCTCCGAGAAGAGTCTGGCTGCCTTATAGCAAAAAAGAGTCTGTTACTCCGTGTCAGCTAAGCATGTCATCACTAGCATGTGAAAATGCCTACTGAGGACATGTGTGTGCTTTTGGGTTTGGCAGGCATGTTGCATCATGGTACTGCTCATGCTTGTCATGAAAGTCCCTGTCCACTGGGAAGGCAGCACAGACTGCCACTGCTCGGTTGTCCAATGACATCCCCTTCTCCTTCCTTTGAAGGGGAAAAAAAAGAAGGGCTAGGTGCTGGGACGTGGAAGAAATGCTGTAAGAAGTCCCTAAGATGCTGGAAAGCCTGTCCCGGAGAGAACAGATGAGTGGGGCTCAGCATATCTGTGAATGAGGCTGCCCGGTGGGACCGTGTTGGGCACGTGGCCGCCTCCCTTTGAGTTCGCGTGACTACACGACCCAGCATCTCCAGGGGGCTGCCAAGACCCCTGGGAGCTGCTCTTCCCTGTGCCGTGCTCCATTCCCTGGAGCGGTCAGCCTGGAGGGGCCTTGGAGTCAGTTCTTCTGGACAGGTTGTGACTACTTTCTGAAGATACTTCCGATCCCTTGTCACCTGGCAGAGCTCAGAGAATGCAAGAGAAATCCCCTACATGCTGGTAGTAAAACCAGACAGGATTTTTTGCTTTTTTCACTTATAGCAGGTCCAAGGTAGAGGGACCTTAGAGGTGACAGAGTCTTACAACTCACTTTACAGATGAGGTAGCTAAGCACAGACAGAGGAAAGCACTTGTTCCTGTATCACCTGAAGCCACGCACCAAGCTTTTCTGATAGCTCTTCAAGAGTCTTTGAGCTCGTTAGCTTCCACCATTTAAGGAAATTGCTCTGAGAATTTGACATGCCCGTCAATGGCGGGCATCTTTTGGGGCTGTCTGCTTAGACCTGAACATAGAGCTGTTCTCTCATTCTCCTTCTCCCTCTTTCTGTGCATGTGCATGTGCTTGTGTGTGTGTGTGTGTGTGTGTGTGTGTGTGTGTGTTGATTTGCCACTGAATTCACAACCAAGCAAGCATTGGTTGAGAATCCTGCCATCCTCTGGAGTGACAGTAGGTAGAGAAATCTCCATACATGGTGACAATTCTATTTGTTGTGTTGGTCTGAAAAACAGTGTATTTCCCTTTCCAGTTTATGTTGTGTGGCATCACCCATACTGGCATCCAGGCCCAGTAAACTGTCTTACAGAGAAGCGGGGCACACGGCCTCAGAGAGTACTCCAGGTGGGGCCTGGCCCAGGCTGCCTGTGCCACAAAGGCCTTGGGATCCTGTCCGCAGTCCATGGTGCCGGGCTGCTGGCAGGCACCGTCTTCACCACTGCAGTCCCCGGGGTCCACTCAGTGCCCCGCATTCTAAGCATGGGGGTCTATCCTGGAGCATTCCCACAAATTCCAGTGCCTGAATAAATTACAAAGCACAGGCCCTCAGCCACCCCAGACTTTCAGTAGGTAAATTATATTGCAAGTCAGCATTCATTATGGATGACAGCTTGTCGTGATGCCTAGTTCCACCCAGACTTATTAGGAATAGTTTTGTTTGTTTGTTTGTTTTAATTTATGGAAAGAAAGAAACTTCCTCAACATAGGTCTAACGTTCTCTGGAGTGTGTAAGGGCAAGGATTTAAAGCCTTTCCCCGTTCAGGTGGCCCAGGTATATTTCTACAGGAGGGAGTAGCACCTACCAGGGGGACGCGAGTAGTGAGTCTTCCTGCCCTTGGTGAGGCCTGGCCACTTGTCAGCACTCACTGAATGACTGCTGGAAGGGACAGAAGTCACCCTGCAGGGGCCAGTCAGTTAGGAGAAGGGCGTTTGTTTTAGAAACTTGCCCTGGGGTTTACTTTCAGAGGGTTTTGTAACTCTTTTTGTTTTCATTTTTATAAACTTCCAGTGGTCACAAGTGCAGCTTGATATTTTTACTGCCCCTAGACCTTGTGGATATGGTCTGCTGTTTTTCTGGGTGTCTAGAGGCTGACGAAAACTAAAACAATCAATGCTAGTGAGCAATAGACTTGCTTGGCTTTGGAACTTTTTGGTTTGTGAAATTTTAAGCATATATCAGTGTTTATGCCAACTCTTAAGTATGTACCAGTGTATTTGAGTACATCCCAAAGCCTGAGGGATGCATAGCCTGGCAGAAGGAATACTGAGAGGAGCTTGGGAGAGCTTTCTGGTGTCTGAGCTGTGTGTTTCACGGCAAGCCGGTCAGTTCTCACATCTGCGCAATGTCAGAGTTTGTTCCTGTATCCCCAGAAGCCCCTTGTAATACTAACAGTAGATGATTTTTAACTCCTGACTTTAAAAAATGCACATGAGATCCTCTTGGGGCTAAGCAAAGTGAAGCTCATATCAACTTATTAATATTAAAAAAGTGAATTCCCAGTACAAGTGAAGGGTAAAATGGTTTAATGTACAAACAAGGTCTTTGTTTCAAACTACTGGGTCTAATTTTTTCAGTACTCTGGAAAAGGAATTGCTTTCCATCTGTGGGCTTTGTTAGGGGATCCAGAGGCTGGAGCAGATCCTGAGGCTTCCAGAGCCCCACCTGAGCAAAGCTCCTCTGCTCAGATGAAAGGTCTGTTTCCAGAGCCAAAAGGGATGGCCCACTTCTAGCACATTGCCTCATCCTTCCCCTTCCACTCCTCCTCGGGAGGCCTGGTGACATCATCCTGGAATAGGCCTATTTATTATGTGTCAGTGGCTCTGTAGGTGTCAGATAATGATGACAGGTGAGGTACTTTCTTTGCCACAGGCTGAATTAGGGAATGGCTAATTCTTTAAGACAAACAAAAGATACAAATCAAGAGTGGTGACTAAAGCTGATTCAGATGGAAGAGTATTCACACAAGACACTTCAGTACGGTGGTAGCAGTGGGCAGGGTGACTCGACCCTGGACAGGGCCACTCAGCTTGCCCGAAGCTGTGGGAGAGCCTTCCTGAGATGCTTGTCAGTGTTCTTCATTTGTGAGCTTCATTAATTGCACACTGCTGAGGACCCAGCTTCTGGTGCCTCCCTGCATTGAGATGTGCCTACAACCCAAGAGAGAGGTGCTCCCCATTTTACAGGTGGGGAAATGGAGGCACAGAGAAGCCAGGTCACAAATGTGTGGTTTAGATCTGGCCTCACCAAGAGTCTGCGCTCAGGCACCTTCTGCCTGATACCTGAGGACACAGCTCAGAAAGCAGGACCCACCTTACCTTTAGTGCATCCTGGACTTGGGGTGAGGAAGTTCTCTCTCTCTCTCTCTCTCTCTCTCTCTCTCTCTCTCTCTCTCTCTCTCTCTCTCTCTCTCTCT